>NC_057800.1:105831319-106131319 GCF_018294505.1 Triticum aestivum | reverse complement strand
AACTATTTCCAAACATAGTTCACGAAGATTTTCGGCTAACTCCCTTGGTATTTCTCCCATCTTTAGTGTATTGACATGGCTCTTACGGCTCAATGCGTCAGCTACTACATTAGCCTTTCCGGGATGGTAATGCAATCTCATATCATAATCCTTGATGAGCTCCAACCATCTCCTTTGTCTGAGGTTTAACTCCTTCTGTGTGAAAATGTATTTCAAACTCTTGTGATCCGTGTACACCTCACAATGATTTCCAATGAGGAAATGTCTCCATGTTTTTAATGCATGCACTACGGCTGCTAACTCCAAATCATGCATAGCATAATTCAACTCATGAGGCTTAAGCTGTCTTGAGGCATATGAAACAACTCTCCCTTCCTGCATAAGCACTGCTCCAAGTCCTCGACGTGAAGCGTCGTAGTACACCTCACAATCCTTGGTCTGGTCTGGCAAAATCAACACTGGTGAAGTAACCAAGCGTTTCTTCAACTCCTGGAAACTAGCCTCACATTCCTCAGTCCATTTGAACTTGGTATCCTTAATTAATAACTCCGTCATAGGCTTTGCAATATTTGAGAAATTCTCAATAAATCTCCGGTAGTATCCTACGAGTCCAAGAAAACTCCAAATCTCTCCAACTGTTGTTGGCGCTTCCCAATTGGTCACGATATCAAATTTAGTGGGATCAACTGCTATTCCTTCTCCGAATATAACGTGTCCGAGGAATCCTACTTCCTTCAACCAAAACTCACATTTGCTGAACTTGGCATACAACTGATGTTCTCTGAGCTTCTCAAGTACCAATCTCAAATTTTCCTTATGCTCCTCTTCACTTTTCGAGTAAACCAGAATATCATCAATGAACACCACGATGAACTTATCCAAGAACTCCACAAACACTTTGTTCATCATGTTCATAAAATATGCAGGTGCGTTAGTCAGACCAAATGACATAAAGGTATACTCGTACAGCCCATACCTGGTGGTAAAATCTGTCTTAGGTATATCCTGTTCTCGAATCTTCAACTGGTGGTATCCTAATCGCAGATCGATCTTGGAAAATACCTTAGCTCCTTGCAATCGATCAAACAGATCATTGATCATTGGTAGTGGGTACTTGTTCTTGATGGTTACTTCATTCAATCCTCAATAATCAACAACCATCCTTAACGATCCATCCTTCTTCTCCACTAGACGTACTGGCGATCCCCAAGGCAAAGAACTTGGGCGAATATATCCCTTATCCAATAACTCCTTAATCTACTTCTTAATCTCCACCAAATCCTTTGCAGGCATCCTGTATGGTCTCTTTGATATTGGCCCTGTGCCTGGCAATAGCTCAATCAAAAACTCAATATCTCTATCCGGTGGCATGCCTGGCAACTCTTATGGGAATACTTCAGGGAAATCCCTTACTACTGGTACTTCCTCCTGCACAACTCCGGTTAAACAATTTACTTGAGTCCCTTTTGGCACATGTCGGGATACATACTTGATCCTTCTCCCTTCTGGGGTGGTAAGCAAAATTGTCTTACTGGCGCAATCGATGTTTCCTCCGTACATCGATAGCCAATCCATACCCAGAATTACATCCAATCCTTGTGATTCCAAAATGATTAAATCCGAGGGAAACACATGCCTACCTATACTCAATGGCACTTGAAAACATCCTTGACTGGCCATATACTCCGCTCCTGGTGAGCTTACTAGCATAGGTGTTCTAAGAACCTTAGTGGGCAGGTTATACTTATCCACAAATCCCCTTGATATGTATGAATGCGATGCACCCGTATCAAAAGAACGAGTGCAGTAAATGACTTAACCAAAAACTTACCGATTACGGCATCCAGCTGCTCTTCAACCTCCTCCACGTTAACGTGGTTCACCTATCCCCTGTTGAAAGGGTTCGGCTTCTTCCCAGAGCTTCCATTGCCATTCTGGCCTTCAGGACATTCATTGGCGTAATGTCCGGTCTTCTGGCACTTAAAGCAAGTGACTTGGCTCAGGTCCTTCTTGGCTGGCGTTGATGGGTTGGTGCGATTCTGGCCATTGCTTCCTCCATTCCCATTACCATTCTTGGTGCCATTGTGATTGTGCGAGCTACCTCCTCCATGGGTATGCTGAAAATGTCCTCCCGGTCTAGGGGTAAAATGTGGCTTCTGCTGAGCTCCTGAATTGTACTTCCCTTGTCCATACTTCCTCTTGCGGTTCTCAATCTGCTGCTGCTTCCCTTCAATCATAAGAGCACGGTCTACCAACTCCTGGTAGTTGTTGAAGGTTGCTACCATCAACTGCATGCTCAACTCATCATTCAGTCCTTCCAGAAACTTCTCCTGCTTAGCTGCATATGTAGCAACGTCATGTGGGGCATAACGTGCTAATTTACTAAAGTCCTCCACATACTGGCCAACTGTCCGTCCTCCTTGGCGCAAGTTGCGAAACTCTCGCTTCTTCATGGCCATAGCTCCTGCTGAAACATGGGCAGTACGAAAAGCATGCTGAAACTGGTCCCATGTGACAGTGTCGACAGGGAAAGTGGCTGTGAAATTCTCCCACCATGATGCTGCGGGTCCTTCAAGCTGATGTGCGGCAAACTTCACCTTCTCCGCATCTGTGCATCCTGTTGTGGTCAACTCTCTAGCTGTCTTGCAGAGCCAATCATCTGCTACTATCGGCTCGGTGCTACTGGAAAACACCGGCGGATTCAGCCTAAGAAAACGGGCTAAGTGATCAACAGGTGGTGGTGGTGGTGGGTTATTGTTGTTGTTCCCCTGATTCTGATTCTGGACTAGCAACTGCATCAATGTGTTCTGCTGCTGAATCAACTGGGTGAGCTCTGATGGAAAGGTAAATCCGGGGTCACATCTCGGAGGCATCTGAGGGTTTAGAAAAGATGAGATTTAAGAATAGAAGGGGGTCTAAAGAGAAAACACTACCCATATGCACATGAGGCAAAAACAAACAATTCACTTCATTCAATCAAACAAGGGCATACAATCGATCTAACTATCGCAAAAGTGCTTGGACTACTGTATTTACATGGTGGACTACTACTGCTGGTGAGGTGGTCTACTAGAAATATTCTTCGGTTGCAGACTCCATGATATCTGCTCCGGCTTCATCAACATAGTCATCATCACTGTCATCTGGGTACGAGTCGGTGTCGTCGATGATGATGTAGTCTTCCGGGCAAATCTCCTTGGGTTCTTCGTCTTCATCTACTGGTGTAGGGCCTCCCATAAATATCCCGATCTTCTTGATCAGATCGTCATTCTTCTCCACCAATACTTCGATTTCCTCTTCATAATCTTCTCGTGTAGCCTTGAGTTCTTCCTCCAGTTCCTTGATTCTTGTCCTAGCCTTCTTCAGATCTATCATGTCGGTGCACATTTGGTTCTCCTATCGTCGAATGTGCTGGTTTAGTTCCTGGATAAAGGCTGCAATTGATCTATCCTTTCTGGTGCTGATCATCTCCCAGTGCTCATCTCGGCACCCACAAATCTGGTAGATAGTATCCTTGAGATCATTGCGGTAGACTTCTCCAATGCGTCCCATGGCGATGTGAGCTACCATGCTCTTTCCTAGACTCCAAGTTGGTGCATCAAAAGAAAAATCTATGGGCTCAGTGACTGGCATGAACGTCCTTCCTGGAACTTGAACTTGAATCATCCATTGCTCTTCTTCAAGTAAAGTGGCGTTGTAGGTTCCGGTGAAGCTTGGTACTCCTATGTTCAGGTATCTAGTGACTTCTTTCAAGTGGCGTCCAAAGGGTGTATCTTCATCCGGTTGCGTGAACTTGTTCCTTGCATCCGCCATCCTAAAGAGTAGAAAAGAGGAGAGGTCAGAAGAGAAGAGAGTGAATAGTGTTCTAGGTCTTTAGCTTAGTGGTCGTATCCTACAGTCAGCGTGTGCTCTGATACCATCTCTGTAGCGACCAGACCTCAGACGGTCTGATCTCTGTGCTCAGGTGTCATCCCTGGATCAGTAATGCTGACACCACACAGTACTCGGAGGATTTGTAATAGAGTAGCAATCACACACTTATTACATCGACTGTCTCAATAGAGAACTTATTACAATAAATATGGCTTAAGGCCATCTAATAACGATAACAGCAGAAGGCTTGGAAGATAAGTGAGTCCATCAACTCCAATGACATCACTGAGTATAGAACCACGACCTAAAAACTCCTTAATCATCGTCTGAAAAGTCTGCAACATTAACGTTGCAGCCCGAAACGGGTCAGCACATGGAATATGCTGGCAAAGTAACACATAGAGAGTAATGGAATGAAACAGCTATACTATATGCATATTTGGCTGGTGGAAATCTCTATGGTTACAGTTTTGCGTAAAGCCAATTTTTCCCTGCTACAAAGGAATAAATTTTAACTAACTATCATGGTAGTTGTTAAACATTGAGAATGGTTGACAGCATTCTCAATCCCAATTAAGCATCATCATTAAACAAAACCCAACAAAATTAATTTAGAGTAACATGTTGTGATTCACATGATAATCCAAGTACTAGATACATAAGTTGTCCATAACTAGGGACACGGCTAACCATCATTAGTTTATACACTCTGCAGAGGTTTGCGCACTTTTCCCCACAAGACTCGATCGCCTCCGTTTGGTTTCTCGCACTACATGGTGTTTGAGAAGACGGATGACCAAGACATAGTCTTTCAGAAGCGCTAGCACCTTACGATGGATAGATCGTTACACCTACTTTCCCCTACATCTTCTAGTCTACCCTGTAAGAGTTCGCACGACTTAATCAACTATGCTAGAGCCCATAATAGCTTATGGTTGCACATAGAAGTTTCTAGTATGAAAAATCTCATGATCCCTTTGGGCCTGGGTGGCGGTCCATAAAGAAAAACAGGCAATCCTGGAATACCCAGGTACCTCAATCCACCCAGATGTGTGTTTAAGTTGCCACCTTAGATAAACCATTAATTAACAAACTCACATCTGTCATGGATATAACTTACCCAATCCACGTCTACTAGCATAGCATGGCACAATAGGCAAACGTAGAAGTAACTCCCAAAGGTTTGATAACATAACAGGGAATAGGTACTACCTCAACTACTTCCCATCCCACAATTTAATTAGATCCTAATCATGCAATGTTTGAGGATTGATCTAATGCAATAAAACTGGGTAGTAGGAGGTATGATCAACGTGTTACTTGCTTTGCTGATGATCCGCGAAACCTAGAGATTCGAAGTAACAGGCGGCGCACTCTGGGTATTCTATCACAGACAAACAAACAAGCATACAATAAGTATTCATCTAATGCACAGGTAAAACTCAAATAAGAGATCTAACTAGAAGGTTCAACTTAAGAACTCCGGTCTGCAAAAAGAATCAAATCAAACGAAGCAACGAAAGTCAAACGGCAAAAGAAACAGGCTTCGTTTACTATGCTGGATCTAAGGCAATTTTTACAGTGGCAAAAACTTGTTTAAGTTGGTTAAACAGATAGAGGGTTTCGAGATGAAACTCCAGGCGCTTGAATCGCTTGAATCCAATAAACGAGCGAAAAGTTATACTAAAACGAAAATTGGATCAGGAATCACGATCAGAAAAATCGCGGATTAAATCCGAGGAAAAAGAAAAACGACGAACATTCACTAGAACGAACGAACGGACGAACGCTCGCTATTTAAATAAATCGAAAAAAAACGATCTATTTAAAAAAATGGAAACTAAAAAAACCGACGAAAAGCCGAACGGGTTTTTCCAAGAAAACCGGCGGCACGGAAATTGAGGCAACCTCGGGAGGCAGATCGGCGAGTCGGCGGGCGGATCGGCGAGGCGGTGGGCGGCGGCTCCGGCGACGGCGGCGCGGCGGGTGGCGGCGGCACGGGCAGCGGGCGGCGGCGGCGGCGCGGGCGGCGGGCGACGGTGGCGCGGGGCTCGAGGCGGCGGGGCGCTAGGGTTTAGGGGGCGCACGGGCGAGGGTTTCGGCTGGGCCTCCCACGGCTTATAAAGCCGGCCGGGCCAGGAGTCCGGGTCGGACACGGCCTGTTAGGTCGGTTCGTTTTTTTATAATTACGCACAGAAAAACAAAAAAAGAAATACTAAACGGACTCCAAAAATCCCGAAATAAATTTTCCCGGGCTTCTAAAATCAAGCCGCACAAGGTGAACATTTATTTGGGGCCTAAATGCAATTTTGAAAAATGCTCATTTTTCCTAAATTCAAATAAAATACCGAAAAACTCCGAAATAAAATCTTATTTGATTTTATTATTAAATCCTCAATATTTCTTTATTTTGGGAAATTCCCTCTCTCATATTTTTGTAATAGAAATAATTGATGATAAAATAATTAAAATCAAATGATCCTATTCTCAAAATTCAAGAAAACTCAAATATGAAAATAATGAAATCCCCAACTCTCTCCGTGGGTCCTTGAGTTGCGTAGAATTTCTAGGATCAAAGCCAAAGGCAAATAAATTATTATATGCAATGATGAGCTAATGTATAACATTCCAAATTGAAAATTTGGGATGTTACAGGTATCTACCTGCTGTTACAAGTAAATTTGTATGTGCCAAACTCTAAACCTTCAAATGAAATTCTGTTTTGTATGCTCGAATAGCTCATGTATCAACTAGGGCTATCTGTATCTTCCATGCTAGGTAGGTTATTCTCAAGAGGAGTGGACTCCGCTCCTCACTCATGAGAAAATGGCTGGTCACCGGGATGCCCAGTCCCATGCTCAAACCAAATCAAAATAATTGCAAACAAAACTCCCCCAGGATTGTTGTTAGTTGGAGGCACCCGTTGTTTTGGGCAAGCCAAGGATTGATGCTTGTTGGTGGTGGGGGAGTATAAACTTTACCATTCTGCTTGGGAACCGCCTATAATGTGTGTAGCATGGAAGATATCGAGATCTCTCAGTTCTTATGTTGACAATTAAAGTATACCGCTCAAAATATTATTCATCTCTGTTTCAAAATCGAGCTCTGGCACCTCTACAAATCCCTGCTTCCCTCAGTGAAGGGCCTATCTATTTACTTTTATGTTGACTCATTGATACGTCTCCAACGTATCTATAATTTCTGATTGCTCCATGCTATGTTATCTACTGTTTTGGGCAATATTGGGCTTTACTATCCACTTTTATATTATTTTTGGGACTAACCTACTAACCGGAGGCCCAGCCCAGAATTGATGTTTTTTTGCCTATTTCAGTGTTTTGAAGAAAAGGAATATCAAACGGAGTCGAAACGGAACGAAATCAACTGGAGAAGTTATTTTTGGAAGGAAAGCTACCGGATGGACTTGGACCCCATGTTAGGAACCAAGGGAGGTGCTCACGAGGGTGGGGGCGCCCCCCTAGGGCGCGCCCCTGCCTCGTGGGGCCCTCGAAGCTCCACCGACGTACTTCCTACACCCATATATACCTACGTATCCTAAAACTTCCAGAACACACAATAGATCGGGAGTTCCGCCGCCAGTAGCCTCCGTAGCCAGCAAAAGCCAATCTAGACTCGTTCTGGCACCCTGCCGGAGGGGGCAATCTCTCTCTGGTGGCCATCTTCATCATCCCGGTGCTCTCCATGACAAGGAGGGAGTAGTTCTCCCTCGGGGCTGAGGGTATATACCAGTAGCTATGTGTTTGATCTCTCTCTCTCTCTCTCGTGTTCTTGATTTGGCACGATCTTGATGTATCGCGAGCTTTGCTATTATAGTTGGATCTTATGTTTCTTCTCCCCCTCTACTCTTTTGTAATGGATTGAGTTTCCCCTTTGAAGTTATCTTACCGGATTGAGTCTTTAAAGATTTGAGAACACTTGATGTATGTCTTGCCATGCGTATCTGTGGTGACAATGGGATACCACGTGATTCACTTGATGTATGTTTTGGTGATCAACTTGCGGGTTCCGCCCATGAACCTATGCATAGGGGTTGGCACACGTTTTCGTCGTGATTCTCCGGTAGAAACTTTGGGGCACTCTTTGAGGTCCTTTGTGTTGGTTGAATAGATGAATCTGAGATTGTGTGACGCATATCGTATAATCATACCCACGGATACTTGAGGTGACATTGGAGTATCTAGGTGACACTAGGGTTTTGGTTGATTTGTGTCTTAAGGTGTTATTCTAGTACGAACACTAGGGTTGTTTGTGACACTTATAGGAATAGCCCAACAGATTGATTGGAAAGAATAACTTTGAGGTGGTTTCATACCCTACCATAATCTCTTCGTTCGTTCTCCGCTATTAGTGACTTTGGAGTGACTCTTTGTTGCATATTGAGGGATAGTTATGTGATCCAATTATGTTAATATTGTTGAGGGAACTTACACTAGCGAAAGTATGAACCCTAGGCCTTATTTCCTATCATTGCAATACCGTTTATGCTCACTTTTATCACTTGCTACCTTGCTGTTTTTATAATTTCAGATTACAAATACCTTTATCTACTATCCATATACCACTTGTTTCACCATCTCTTCGCCGAACTAGTGCACCTATACAATTTACCATTGTATTGGGTGTGTTGGGGACACAAGAGACTCTTTGTTATTTGGTTGTAGGGTTGCTTGAGAGAGACCATCTTCATCCTACGCCTCCTACGGATTGATAAGCCTTAGGTCATCCACTTGAGGGAAATTTGCTACTGTCCTACAAACCTCTGCACTTGGAGGCCCAACAACGTCTACAAGAAGAAGGTTGTGTAGTAGACATCAAGCTCTTTTCTGGTGCCGTTGCCGGGGAGGTTAGCGCTTGAAGGTATATATTTAGATCTTGCAATCTAATCTTTTAGTTTCTTGTTTTATCACTAGTTTAGTCTATAAAAGAAAACTACAAAAAATATGGAATTTAGGGTGCCTCATATGCTTCATCTTTTTAATGTCTTTTGTGAGAATAAGGATTCCGATAATTGTGCTCAAGTGCTAGAAGAAGAATGCATTAGAATGTTTGGCACTAAATCTTTGAATGATGAGCATGATTGCAATGTTGTTAGTATGAATTCCTTGAATATCCATGATGCTAATAATATGCAAAGCCACAAGCTTGGGGAAGCTATGTTTGATGAAGATGATATTTTTTGTCCCCCAAGTTTTGATGAGAAAATTTATTATGATGAAAGAATGCCTCCTATGTATGATGATCATATTGATGAAAGTGGATTTGGAGAGGTCATGGCTTTATTTTGTGATGAATCCACTATTCCGGAAGAGGTTCCAATTGATTATGAGAACAAAGTTGCTATCTATGATGATTATTATGATGATACTTATGCTATAAAAAGTAGTGATTATATTTATAAAACTTGTCATGATTATGATTACCCCTTCTCTGAACATTACTCTTTTAATGTGGAAACAATTAATAGTATTCGAGTCTCTTATGATGCTCCCACTATTCCGAATGAGAAGAATGTTGCTTATGTGGAGAGTAATAAAATTTCTATGCTTGTAGATCATGAAAAGAATGCTTTAGGTGCTGGTTATATTGTTGAATTCATTCATGATGCTACTAAAAATTATTATGAGGGAGGAATATATGCTTGTAGGAATTGGAATAATATCAAGTTTCCTCTATATGTGCTTAAAGTTTTGAAGTTATGCTTGTTTTACCTCCCTATGCTAGTTGATTATTGTTCCCATAACTTGTTTGCTCACAAAATCCCTATGCATAGGAAGTGGGTTAGACTTAAATGTGCTAGTAATATTCTTCATGATGCTCTCTTTATGTTTCAATTCTTATCCTTTATGTGAGCATCATTGAAATCATCATGCCTAGCTAGGGGCGTTAAACGATAGCGCTTGTTGGGAGGCAACCCAACTTTATTTTAGTTCCTTGATTTTTGCTCCTGTTTAGTAATAAATAATTTATCTATCCTCTGTTATGATTGAGTTTTTTATGTTTCAATTAGTTTTTGTGCCAAGTAGAACCGTTGGGAAGACTTGGGGAAAGTCTTGTTGACCATGCTGTAAAAAACAGAAACTTTAGCGCTCACGAGAACCGCTGCCATTTTTATTTGGAGAGTGATATTTAGTTAATTATTTTTGCAGATGATTAGATAAGTTCCTCAGGACCAGCAATTTATTTGAGAATTTTATGAGTTCCAGAAGTATACATTTGTTCCAGATTACTACAGACTGTTCCGTTTTTGACATATTCTGTTTTCATTGTGTTGTTTGCTTATTTTGATGAATCTATGGCTAGTAAAATAGTTTATAAACCATAGAGAAGTTGGAATACAGTAGGTTTAACACCAATATAAATAAAGAATGAGTTCATTACAGTACCTTGAAGTGGTGATTTATTTTCTTATACTAACGGAGCTTACGAGTTTTCTGTTAAGTTTTGTGTTGTGAAGTTTTCAAGTTTTGGGTAAGGATTCGATGGACTATGGAATAAGGAGTGGAAAGATCCTAAGCTTGGGAATTCACAAGGCACGCCAAGGTAATATTCAAGGACAACCAAGAGCCTAAGCTTGGGGATACCCCGGAAGGCATCCCATCTTTCGTCTTCGTTCATCGGTAACTTTACTTGGAGCTATATTTTTATTCACCACATGATATATGTTTTGCTTGGAGCATCAATTTATTTTGTTAGGATTTTCTTTCTGTTATTTAGAATAATGTTTTGCATCTTTTATTTCAATAAAAGTGGCATTGATAGCCTTTACTATGCCTATGTTACAAGTGTACATGTTGCTGTTTGAAAACAGAAAGTTTACTGCTGTTGCAATAACTCCCTAGAAAATTCAGAATGTGATAAAATGTTGAAACCGTTTGAATATTAAGCTCTGATAAATTTACTACAGTGGTAATTTTATTTTATAATTTTTGGAGCTAGGGAAGTATGGATGTTGCTGCATTCTTTACAGACTATCCTGTTTAGGCAGATTGCTGTTATATTTGCATTGTTTGCATATGTTTGCTTCTTTAGTGATTCTATTTGAGGATAGGACTATTAAATATGCAGAGGCCTTTAGTATGCAATTTTGAATAATAATTTTAGATTTTCTACAGTAGAGTATGATAAGGTTTTTGCAATGGTTTATACTAACTTATCTCACGAGTCCTTGTTGAGTTTTGTGTGGATGAAGCTTTTGAGATTTAGGGAGACCGTGATATGAGAGGAATTAAGGAGACACAAAAGATCAAGGTTGGGGATTCCCAAGGCACCCCAAGATAATATTTCAAGAAGTCTCAAGCGTCTAAGCTTGGGGATGCCCCGGTTGGCATCCCACCTTTCTTCTTCAAAAATTATCGGTTAGTTTCGGTTGATCCTAAGTTTATGCTTCTTCACATGATGTTTGCTATTCTTAGAATGTCATTTTATTTTGCTTTGCTTGACGTTTGAATAGAATACCAAGATCTGAAATTATTAAATGTTAGAGAGTCTTCACATAGTTGCATAATTATTCGACTACTCATTGATCTTCACTTATATCTTTCGGAGTAGTTTGTCATTTGCTCTAGTGCTTCACTTATACCTTTTAGAGCATGGTGGTAGTTTTATTTTGAAGAAATAGATGAACTCTAATGCTTCACTTATATTATTTTGAGAGTCTTAAATATCATGTTAATTTTCTTAAAATCCTAATATGCTAGGTATACAAGATTAATAATAAAATTCTCTTATGACTGTTTTGAATACTAAGAGAAGTTTGATGCTTGATGATTGTTTTGAGATATGGAGGTAATACTATCAAAGTCATGCTAGTTGAGTAGTTGTGAATTTGAGAAATGCTTGTGTTGAAGTTTGCAAGTCCCGTAGCATGCACGTACGGTGAACGTTGTGTAACAAATTTGAAACATGAGGTGTTATTTGATTGTCCTCCTTATGAGTGGCGGTCGGGGACGAGCGATGGTCTTTTCCTACCAATCTATCCCCCTAGGAGAATGCGCGTAGCGCCGAGGTTTTTGATGACATGTAGATTTTTGCAATAAGTATGTGAGTTCTTTATGACTAATTTTGAGTCCATGGATTATACGCACTCTCACCTTCCATCATTGCTAGCCTCTTCGGTACCGTGCATTGCCCTTTCTCACATTGAGAGTTGGCGCAAACTTCTCCGGTGCATCCAAACCCCGTGATATGATACGCTCTGTCACACATAAACCTCCTTATATCTTCCTCAAAACAGCCACCATACCTACCTATTATGGCATTTCAATAGCCATTCCGAGATATATTGCCATGCAAATTTCCATCGTTCTGTTTATTATGACACGCATCATCATTGTCATATTGCTTTGCATGATCATGTAGTTGACATCGTATTTGTGGCAAAGCCACCGTTCATAATTATTTCATACATGTCACTCATGAATCATTGCACATCCTGGTACACCGCCGGAGGCATTAATATAGAGTCATACTTTGTTCTAGTATCGAGTTGTAATCATTGAGTTGTAAATAAATAGAAGTGTGATGATCATCATTATTAGAGCATTGTCCCAAGTGAGGAATAAAAAAAGGCCATAAAACAAGAGAAGGCCCAGAAAAAGAGAAAGGCCATAAAAAAGAGAGAGAAAAGGTCCAAAAAAATGAATGAGAGAAAAAGAGAGAATGGACAATGTTACTATCCTTTTACCACACTTGTGCTTCAAAGTAGCCCCATGATCTTCATAGTAGAGAGTCTCTCATGTTATCACTTTCATATACTAGTGGGAATTTTTCATTATAGAACTTGGCTTGTATATTCCAACAATGGGCCTCCTCAAGTGCCCTAGGTCTTCATGAGCAAGCAAGTTGGATGCACACCCACTTAGTTTCTTTTGTTGAGCTTTCATACATTTATAGCTCTAGTGCATCCGTTGCATGGCAATCCCTACTCCTTGCATTAACATCAATCGATGGGCATCTCCATAGCCCATTGATTAGCCTCGTTGATGTGATACTTTCTCCTTTTTGTCTTCTCCACATAACCCCCTCATTATATTCTATTCCACCCATAGTTCTATGTCCATGGCTCGCGCTCATATATTGTGTGAAAGTTTATAGGTTTAAGATTACTAAAGTATGAAACAATTGCTTGGCTTGTCATTGGGGTTGTGCATGATGAGAGCATTCTTGTCTGATGAAAATGAAACATGACTAAACTATATGATTTTGTAGGGATGAACTTTCTTTGGCCATGTTATTTTGAGAAGACATAACTGCTTAGTTAGTATGCTTGAAGTATTATTATTTTATGTCAATATGAACTTTTGTCTTGAATCTTTCGAATCTGAATATTCACACCACAATTAAGAAGAATTACATTGAAATTATGCCAAGTAGCACTCTGCATCAAAAATTCTGTTTTTATCATTTACCTACTCGAGGACGAGCAGGAATTAAGCTTGGGGATGCTTGATACGTCTCCAACGTATCTATAATTTCTGATTGCTCCATGCTATGTTATCTACTGTTTTGGGTAATATTGGGCTTTATTATCCACTTTATATTATTTTTGGGACTAACCTATTAACCGGAGGCCCAGCCCAGAATTGTTGTTTTTTTTGCCTATTTTAGTGTTTCGAAGAAAAGGAATATCAAACGGAGTCGAAACGGAACGAAATCAACCGGAGAAGTTATTTTTGGAAGGAACTACCGGATGGACTTGGACCCCACGTTAGTAGCCAAGGGCGGTGCTCACGAGGGTTGGGGGCGCGCCCCCCCTAGGGTGCGCCCCCTGCCTTGTGGGGCCCCCGAAGCTCCACCGACGTACTTCCTGCACCCATATATACCTACGTATCCTAAAACTTCCAGAACACACAATACATCGGGAGTTCCGCCGCCAGAAGCCTCCGTAGCCACCGAAAGCCAATCTAGACCCGTTCCGGCACCCTGCCGGAGGGGGCAATCTCTCTTCGGTGGCCATCTTCATCATCCCGGTGCTCTCCATGACGAGAAGGGAGTAGTTCTCCCTCGGGGCTGAGGGTATGTACCAGTAGCTATGTGTTTGATCTCTCTCTCGTGTTCTTGATTTGGCACGATCTTGATGTATCGCGAGCTTTGCTATTATAGTTGAATCTAATGTTTCTTCTCCCCCTCTACTCTCTTGTAATCGATTGAGTTCCCCCTTTGAAGTTATCTTATTGGATTGAGTCTTTAAAGATTTGAGAACACTTGATGTATGTCTTGCCGTGCGTATCAGTGGTGACAATGGGATACCACGTGATTCACTTGATGTATGTTTTGGTGATCAACTTGCGGATTCCGCCCATGAACCTATGCATAGGGGTTGACACACATTTTCGTCGTGATTATCCGGTAGAAACTTTGGGGCACTCTTTGAGGTCCTTTGTGTTGATTGAATAGATGAATCTGAGATTGTGTGACGCATATCGTATAACCATACCCACGGATACTTGAGGTGACATTGGAGTATCTAGGTGACATTAGGGATTTGGTTGATTTGTGTCTCAATGTGTTATTCTAGTACGAACTCTAGGGCTATTTGTGACTGTCAGTGTCAAAACCGGCGGATCTCGGGTAGGGGGTCCCGAACTGTGCGTCTAGGCGGATGGTAACAGGAGGCAGGGGACACGATGTTTTACCCAGGTTCGGGCCCTCTTGATGGAGGTAAAACCCTACATCCTGCTTGATTTATTCTTGATGATATGAGTATTACAAGAGTTGATCTACCACGAGATCGGAGAGGCTAAACCCTAGAAGCTAGCCTATGGTTTGATTGTATGTTGTCCTACGGACTAAAACCCTCCGGTTTATATAGACACCGGAGGGGGCTAGGGTTACACAAGGTCAGTTACAAAGGAGGGGATATACATATCCGTATTGCCTAGCTTGCCTTCCACGCCAAGTAGAGTCCCATCCGGACACGAGACAAAGTCTTCAATCTTGTATCTTTATAGTCTAACAGTCCGACCAAAGGATATGGTCCAGCTGTCCGGATACCCCCTAATCTAGGACTCCCTTAGTAGCCCCTGAACCAGGCTTCAATGACGATGAGTCTGGTGCGCAGTATTGTCTTCGGCATTGCAAGGCGGGTTCCTCCTCCGAATACACCCCGGAAGAATTTGAATACAAGGATAGTTTCCGACCCTGCAAAATAAGTTCCACATACCACCATAGAGAGAATAATATTTCCACGAATCTAATCTGCTGACACATTTCGGCAACATGCCGTTATGTCATGGCCTAGTGATTATTCGAACCGTTTCCTTCAACTAGCCCCGCTCATAACGCGAGGCAGTTTCCTGACACGTCTTGTCAAAGCAGGGATCACGTCCCCCTTATTACGGGATTCTCATCAATACGGGCGTGGGTAACCCAACCGCGCCATCGACTACGGCTCTTGGGGGATAAGCGAGTTTTACCAGGCTGGTGGGGATGCATAGTTTTGTCCGCCCATATAAAGGGACAAGGATTCACCTTTTCATCCACGCCTTCTTCCTCCTTTGCTCATCCATTTTCGCACACTCGAGCTCCAGCGCCCAAGTCCACATTTCCCACCTCAACCTTCTCCAACCATGTCTGGAGCGGGAGGTAGGAGCATGGTCTCCTCCGTCACGGAGGGACACATCAAGAAGCTGAGGAGAGCCGGATACCTGCCCGACAACATCGCGCACCGGCTCCCAGATGAGGGGCAGCTCATCCCCACCCCAGGTCCCATGAGAGGGTAGTGTTCCTTACCCACTTCCTCCGCGGACTGGGATTCCCTCCACCCATTCGTCCGGGGGCTCATGTTCTACTACGGCCTGGGTTCCCATGATCTGGCCCCGAACTTCATCCTCAACATATCGGCATTTATCGTCGTGTGCGAGGCCTTCCTCCGCATCAAGCCCCACTTCGGCTTATGGCTGAAGACCTTCAATGTCAAGCGGAAGGTAGTGAGCGGCCGCCAGGTGGAGTGCGGAGGCGCCATGGTGGGCAAGATGCCCAATGTCACATGGCTCGAGGGCTCCTTTGTGGAGACCATAAAGGGGTGGCAATCGGGGTGGTTCTACATCACCGAGCCGCGTGACCCTGCATGGGCAGCGGCCCCCGAGTTCCGATCTGGCATCCCCATGCGGCTCACCTCCTGGCAAGAGAAGGGCCTGTCCTGGGGTAGTTCGGGAGAGCTGACCGGACTCCAAACATGTATCCAAAACATGGTGACCAAGAAGCTCAAACTCGTCAATGTAGTCTAGGTCATGCTCATCCGCCGGATCCTCCCGTGTCAACAACGGGTTTTCAACTTGTGGGAGTTCGACCCGGCCCAGCACCAAACTCTGAACAGGCTCTGAGACACAACACATGAGGATGCCTGGAAGGTGCTATTCAAGGGCGCCGAGGTTCCCCCTCCCACTACCGAGGATCGCGGATTCTGCGCGAAGCGCCAAGCCAGCGTGGTAAGTTGTTTTATCTTTTACATGATGCTTGTTTTTCATAGTTTGACTCTATGCGGGATCTAAGCTCCCGTACCTTTGACAGGACTGGCAGGAGATGGCCAGATAGATCGACTGTCCGGCTCCTATCCCCGAAGGCCCAGAAGACGCTCTCCTGACGGAGATGCTGACTCCAGCTCCTTACAAGGTGCCGGAGAAGACCAAAAAGGCCAAGGGAACCCGAAAGAGTTCCCAACGCTAGGGTTTATCAGACTTATCGTTCGATAACTCTGCGGCGCACTCCTCCCACGAAGACGAGGAGGAAGATGAAGACGCTCCCCCTCCAGTCGGGGGAGACAAGAAAAGGAAGGCTGCCCCAACTGGGGGGGGGGCGAAGGGTCCAAGAAGGGAAGGACTCTCCTTCCGGACAGTTCTACCATCGCCGCCGAAGGCGAAGACGAGTGGCTGCCCAGGGCCAAGCCCCTGGTGAAATAGTACGTATTCGGATACTAGAGTAACTCATAGAATTCCTTTGTCGCACTGCTTCTCCTAACGCCAAATCGTGATTATGCAGACCGTCCCGAGCCCGTATCGACGTATCCTCGTCGGACGGCTCCCTGGACTCATTGGATATGGATAGCGATCCACTTCCGACCGCCACCTCCCCTTTCTCTACGGACAACGTCGAGGTGTTGTCTCAAGAGGCACCGGGTCGAGGGGAGACAGTCCCAGAGGTGCCTCAAGGCGACCTTCCGGACTCCGGGAGCAGAGGGAACAAGGCCCCCGAGGGCTCCGAGTTCGGCCCTCAGCCGAACACCGCGCCGGAACCTACAGTGGTTCCGGGCTCGGGCAGGCGGCCTCCTTACAAGAGGGGCAAGACGCCTATGCCGGTGACCTCTGTCCATCCAGAGGCACCGGAGAATCTGCTTGGAGCTCTTCGCAACGCTTCCATCGACGAGGAGCACCACACTATTATGAGTGCGGTGGTCCAGAAGGTTCAGTCCGCCAAGAGCGGATTGACTGAAGCCTGTGCCAGCCTTGTAACAGCCTTTGAGGTAAGTTTTTGAAATATAGGAAAAATATTACCGCATAGACAGTAGCCCCTGATGCTCTATTCAGTGTTCAAAAAGAAAAGCCAAATAGAGGATCAAACAATATCGCAGGAGTCTAACATAAGTATGTCTATATGCGTATGGAGGCTTCGCTGTTGGCCTCTACCGCACAGACTGCGGAGGTTGCCGCAGTGAAGCAGGATCGCTAGGGGTCCAAGAAAGAGCTCAGCCTTGCCAAGAGGCGGCTCGAGGAGAACAAGGGTAAGTAATACCCTGTCTATAGATATGTATATATAAAAGAAGACGCGATTGCAAAATGACAGGATCATCATAAATTTGCCAGGGGCCACGACCGAGGTGGTGACCCTGAAGAAACGCTATCCGAGGCCGAGGACAAAGCGGCCAAGGAGCGCACCGAGCGGGAGAGGCATGAGGCACGGGTGGGCGAGGTGCAGCAAGAGCTCCAAGCTCTCGTGTCGAAGCATGAGGCATTGGAACGTGACTCGAAGACACAAGAGTCCGAGCTTGCCGCGGCCCTTGAAAGCGCGAAGAATGCCAAGGCTGAAGCCCAAAGAGCCCTCCAGGAGATTGAGGCGATGAAGAAAATAGCGGCGGGTAAGGCATTCCTTATGCAGAGCAAGCATGTGAAAGTAAATTACTTGTTACTTACCCGAATCCGGAGCTCTCCAAGAGCATTCGCAGATTTGCCCCGCAGCATGTCGGATGCCACAATGTTTTACCAGGCCGAGGAGGAAAGCTCAACGGAGAAGTTGTTATGGGCCCAATATACTGGGACCGAACACCCGGTGCCTATGAGCGACCAGCTAAAGTAGCTGGTCGAGCTACACAAGACGGCGGAACAGGCCATGAAGGGCTTTATATTCCGGCTATGGCCTGGCGACGCCCTTCCGGACAGCTACTTCGGCCTGGTGAGGCGGCTTGTGGATGCCTGCCCATGGCTGGAGGTCGTCAAGCAGTCCGTCTGCATCGAAGGTGCACGCCGGGCTTTCGCCCGTGTGAAGGTGCAATGGGCCAAGCTAGATGCCGTGAAGCTGATCAAGGAAGGGCCGCTGGAGGGCAAGGAGCATCACCACCCTGAGATGTACTATGAGGGTGTCCTGAAGGGTGCTCGTATCGTAGCGGATGAGTGTACGAAAGATATAATATTCGAGTAAACTTGCTCGTGTAATCCTGTAGTTATGAAAAACTTGTTCATATGCGCTATGCAACGCTTGCTTGAATTTAAAATATTACCTTCTGTTTGGCTGTTTATCAAATCTGAGAGATGGCTAGTCATCCGCTTCTGCCCCCATGCCATGAGTGCTGGGGTGTTCGGGATAAACCTGAGCACTATTGTTCCCATTGTTGGTTCCTTCGAGGGAGGTGCTCAGCACAATGAACAAGGCAATCAGACTATAATGCGTTATCACTCTCACTTAGCCATAGAATTCTATAATTTTAAATTTCGGCGAAGCCCCTAGTATTCCGAAGGCCAAATTCGGGGCGCGATACACGCCTTAAGCCGGACAGGGCCGACTCCTCGCTCTATGCGGCATAAGTCTTTAGGGACTCGAAAACCTCTCGAACAGCGACCAGTCTCTCGCCTTATCATGATAGTCAGTTTTAGCTTTCTCTACTGAGGTGCTTAGGCTAGCTGAACCGGGGCACAATCGCAGTAGTTCTCCCAGTGCTACCTTAGCCGATATAGCGGAACGTAAGGTACCAAAACATGGGAGCCGGGCAAACCCAACTATTGACCAAAGACATGATTCGGAGCTGATGCATATAATGCTATAAGTTCGGGGTGCCGCACTTGTGAAAGTGTTCAGACTTCTCACACCATATGGTGGGGTACTTGAGCCCTTGGTGTATTGTCCGTACCAAAGTGTACGTTTGCAAGGTGTTATTAATGAACACACACACACACACACACACACACACACACATATATATATAAGGAATAATGCAATAATAGTCTTAATGCTATGCATTATTTATTAAAAAACATGCGTTAGAGCAGAATGATACATGTAGTGCGATAAGCAAAAAGTAGGACTATGTCCCCTCCAAGGGCAAGCTGAGGAATAATATTAAAGCAAGTATTTCACTCGTTATCGTAATCCACCTGGGTGTTCCATGGTGTGATGTAGCTTTCTGCCTCCTTGGTTGCTGCATCATGTGTTCGGCAATTATGCTGCCGGACAGGGTTTCCAGAGATTAATGTCATGAAAGGGAGAAAAATAACAAAGCGGGAAGCCCCTAGTGCAGTTTAAGCCGCGTCTTGGGGCGTGCCGTAGTCGTGCCCCCTCCCTACCTATGCCCATGGTATTTTTAATGCGTAATTATGTACGCGTGGCACGAGTTTCGCCATTTGGCTTCGGCCGGGGTGGGGGCCTCATTGCTATGCGAGCTCGAAACGTGCCAGGCGGTCCTATTGCCGATTACTCCGGGCGCTCTTGAAGGTGTTTGGGTCCTTAAATGATGAACTAGTGGATTGCCTTGAGAGGCTGCTTTGCGCTTCCGCTGCGAGGGCCGCAGTGTGCTCGTCCGTTCGGAGAGAGCTCTCTGTGTTTCCATTAACTGTAATGACCCCCTGAGGTCCTGGCATCTTGAACTTGAGGTATGCACAATGCGGTATCGCATTGAATCTCACAAATGCGATTCGCCCGAGCAGTGCATGATAACCACTGCGGAACGGGACTATATGAAGATTAACTCTTCGCTTCGGAAGTTATCCGAGGATCCGAAGACCACTTCCAGTGTGACTGAGCCTGTGCAATGGGCCTCTACACCTGGTATGACGCCTTTAAAGGTCGTTTTTGTGGGTTTGATTCTTGAGGGGTCTATACCCATTTTGCGCACCGTGTCCTGGTAAAGCAGGTTCAGGCTGCTGCCGCCATCCATAAGGACTCGAGTGAGGTGAAATCCATCAATAATTGGGTCTAAGACCAGTGCGGCGAATCCTCCATGATGGATACTAGTGGGGATGGTCCCTGCCATCGAAGGTAATCGGACAGGAGGACCATGGGTTGAACTTTGGGGCGACTGGCTCCAACACATATACGTCCCTGAGCGCACGCTTCCGCTCCCTCTTGGGGATGTGGGTTGCGTATATCATGTTCACCATCCACACTTGTGGGGGGGACCTCTTCTTTCCTCCGGTGTTTGGCTGCCGGGGCTCCTCCCCGTCATCGCTATGTGGCCCCTTATCTTTGTTTTCAGCAATTAACTTGCAGGCCTGCTAGAACACCCAACAATCCCTATTGGTGTGGTTGGCTGGCTTGTCGAGGGTGCCGTGTATTTGACACGAGCTATACGGTCCAAACTGGACGGGCCCGGAGTGTTTCTTTTGAATGGCTTTTTCCGCTGACCGGGTTTAGAGCCTTTGAATCCGACATTGACTGTCGTATCCTCGGTATTGTCGCTGTTAATGCGACGCTTATGTTTGTTGCGACGTGACCTGCTACTGCTGTCCTAAGTATCCAAAGTACCATGGTTCTTTGATATGTTGTTACTCCGAGCCAGCCAGCTGTCTTCTCCCGCACAAAAGTGGGTCATGAGTGTCATGAGGGCTGCCATAGATTTCGGCTTTTCCTGACCAAGGTGTCGGGCTAGCCATTCGTCGCGGATGTTGTGCTTGAAAGCTGCTAGAGCCTCTCCATCCGGACAGTCGACGATTTGATTTTTCTTTGTTAGGAACCGTGTCCAGAATTGCCTGGACGATTCTTCTGGCTGCTGAATTATGTGGCTCAAGTCATCAGCATCTAGTGGTCGCACATAAGTGCCCTAAAAGTTGTCGAGGAATGCGGCTTCCAGATCCTCCCAACAGCCAATGGACTCTGCTGGTCCTTTGAGTTTGAGTGGGAGGTATTTAATGGCGTGTAGATCATCACCGCGTGCCATGTGGATATGCAGGAGGAAATCCTCGATCCATACCGCAAGATCTGTTGTGCCATCGTATGATTCTATATTTACGGGTTTGAAACCCTCTGGGATTTCATGATCCATTACTTCGTCTGTGAAGCATAAGGGGTGTGCGGCACCTCTGTACTGGGCTATATCGCGACGCAGCTCCAATGAGTCTTGCCCGCTGTGTTCGGCCCGGCCGGATTTACTTTTACTGTATCCGGCGTGACGTTTATCGTCTCGCATAGTTGCGTGCCCTCATGATCCGTAGATCGATCTTGCATGTTTTGCTTTGTCCTCCAATACGTCTCGCAGGTCTGGCGTATTTCCCCATGCCTTTTTATTTGAGTGGCGTCGGGGTGCAGGCTGAGCTTTTGACTGGAATGCCTCTCTATCGCGGCCACGAGGTGGCCGATCAGCCGCGTCATACGCTTCTTCCTCCAGTCGGGGTAGCAACCTGAATTTTGGGTAACTCTTGTAGGGGCGTTCGAGTTTATATTCCTCGGCCGCGAGGACTTCAGTCCATCTGTCAGCTAGCAGATTTGACCAGCTTGAAGCTGCTGCTGCTTTTTCTTAAGGCTATTTGCCATGGCTATAAGCCGGCCCTTGAAGCACTCTTGTTTGATGGGATCCTCTGGCACGACGAATTCGTCATTGTTGAGGCTTGCCTCGTCTTCGGAGGGGGGCATGTAATTATCATCCTCCGCCTCTCCATCTGCCGCTCTTTCTGGAGGGCTGGCCTCTCCATCCTCCTGTCCTAGATCATGCTGGAGGGGATTGTAGCCATCTTCGGCACTATCCGGAGTGTTATTATCTCCTGTGCCGGTATCACCACTTTTGCTTTGGCGGGACTTAGAGCGGCAGCGCTGACGTCGGCGCTTGGGTTGCTTTTTGGAGGCGTCATCCTCCGCTGTCTCGTCTCCATTGCCTTCTTTGGGTGTGTCCACCATGTATATATCATATGATGAGGTGGCTATCCAGTGCCCTATGGGAAGTGGTTCCTCTTCGTCTCCCGCATCGTCGTCCATACCGTCGATGTCTTCGGAGTCGAAGTCGAGCATGTCGGTTAAGTCGTCGACAGTGGCTACTAAGTGGGTGGTGGGTGGGCAGCGAATTTCTTCGTCATCCGCATCCCAATCCTGCCGGACATAGTTCGGCCAGGATCCTCCTGACAAGGAGAGGGACCTTAATGAGTTCATTATGTTGCCAAAGGGCGAGTGCTTAAAAATATCCGCGGAGGTAAACTCCATGATTGGCGCCCAATCGGATTCGCTAGGACCGGGCGCAAGCGGTTCGGAGTCCGTGGCCGGAGAAGGATCCGGCAGTCTGACAACACGGCTCTCGTGCAGGGTAAGGTCGATGTTTGGCTCGATCGCAGCGGAGGGTAAGGCCTCCGTGGTGGGGTCCATTCACCCGTCCATGGACGGCGCAACTGGCTCCGAATTGAGGGTTGGAGCGGCTGCCGGTGCGATCTCCTGAACACTGTCTGATGGTAGAGCTAAATCGTACTCATCGTGACCGCGTGACGCACAAGGCAGAGGCTCGAATCCGTCGAAGATCAAGTCTCCGCGGATATCGGCCGTGTAGTTTAAGCTTCCAAACCTGACCTGATGGCCAGGGGCGTAGCTTTCAATCTGCTCCAGATGGCCAAGCGAATTGGCCCACAGTGCAAAGCCGCCGAATACAAAAATCTTTCTAGGGAGAAAAGTCTCACCCTGGACTGCATTTCTAATGATGGTCGAAGGAGCCATAAAGCCTGATGGTGATGACACAGAGGAACTCTCAATGAAAGCACCAATGTCGGTGTCAAAACCGGCAGGTCTCGGGTAGGGGGTCCTGAACTGTGCGTCTAGGCGGATGGTAACAGGAGACAGGGGACACAATGTTTTACCCAGGTTCGGGCCCTCTTGATGGAGGTAAAACCCAATGTCCTGCTTGATTTATTCTTAATGATATGAGTATTACAAGAGTTGATCTACCACGAGATTGGAGAGGCTAAACCCTAGAAGCTAGCCTATGGTATGATTGTATGTTGTCCTACGGACTAAAACCCTCCGGTTTATATAGACACTGGAGGGGGCTAGGGTTACACAAGGTCGGTTACAAAGGAGGAGATATACATATCCGTATTGCCTAGATTGCCTTCCACGGCAAGTAGAGTCCCATCCGGACACGAGACGAAGTCTTCAATCTTGTATCTTTATAGTCTAACAGTCTGGCCAAAGGATATGGTCCGGCTATCCGGATACCCCCTAATCCAGGACTCCCTCAGCGACACTTATAGGAATAGCCCAACGGATTGATTGGAAAGAATAACTTTGAGGTGGTTTCGTACCCTACCATAATCTCTTCATTCGTTCTCCGCTATTGGTGACTTTGGAGTGACTCTTTGTTGCATATTGAGGGATAGTTATGTGATCCAATTATGTTAGTATTGTTGAGGGAACTTTCACTAGAGAAAGTATGAACCCTAGGCCTTATTTCCTATCATTGCAATACCATTTATGCTCACTTTTATCACTTGCTACCTTGCTGTTTTTATAATTTCAGATTACAAATACCTTTATCTACTATCCATATACCACTTGTTTCACCATCTCTTCGCCGAACTAGTGCACCTATACAATTTACCATTGTATTGGGTGTGTTGGGGACACAAGAGACTCTTTGTTATTTGGT
The DNA here is from genome assembly GCF_018294505.1 of Triticum aestivum. NCBI lineage: Eukaryota > Viridiplantae > Streptophyta > Magnoliopsida > Poales > Poaceae > Triticum > Triticum aestivum. The sequence continues at coordinate 106,107,384 of NC_057800.1, read as the reverse complement.
TGCAGGGTTGCTTGAGAGAGACCATCTTCATCCTATGCCTCCTACGGATTGATAAAACCTTAGGCCATCCACTTGAGGGAAATTTGCTACTGTCATACAAACCTCTACACTTGGAGGCCCAACAACATCTACAAGAAGATGGTTGTGTAGTAGACATCACTCATCATCCTCTTATTAAAAAGCACCAGTTGGAGAGCACTGCTGTCATTTGCATGCATTACTGTTAGTTTACATTGAGTATGACTGTGACTGGATCTCTTTTACCATGAATTACAATTTCCAGTCAGCCCTTGATCTTCAGGGGTGCTCTGCATTTATGGTTTGCGGTCTTAGAAAGGGCTATGGAGATACCATCTTGTTATATAATATTATGATTGTTTTGAGAAAGTGTGTCATCCGAGATTTATTATTATTGCTTGCTAGTTGATTATGCCATTGATATGAGTAAACATGAGACCTAAATGTTATTGTGAATATGGTTAGTTCATAATCTTTGCTGAAGACTTAAATGCTGGCTTTACATATTTATAACAACAAGAGCAAACAGAGTTTGTAAAAGTTTTTCTTTATCACTTTCAGTTTATCAACTGAATTTCTTGAGGACAAGCAAAGGTTTAAGCTTGGGGGAGTTGATACGTCTCCATCGTATCTACTTTTCCAAACACTTTTGCCCTTGTTTTGGACTCTAACTTGCATGATTTGAATGGAACTAACCCGGACTGACGTTGTTTTCAGCAGAATTGCCATGGTGTTATTTTTGTGCATAAATAAAAGTTCTCAAAATGACCTGAAAATCAACGGAGAATATTTTTGGAATATATAAAACATACTGGCGAAAGAATAAAGGCCAGGGCGCCCACACCCTGTCCACGAGGGTGGGGGGCGCGCCTACCCCCCTGGGCGCGTCCCCCTGCCCTCGTGGGCCCCCTTGTGCTCCACCGACCTCAACTCCAACTCTATATATTCACGTTCGGGGAGAAAAAAGTCAGACAGAAGGATTCATCATGTGTCACATCCCTAGTTCTGGTATGACCTAGGCTAGCCTTCTTGTGAGCATCATGTTTAAATTTCATCTAAATTTGAAATGGGGATTTGCGAAACCCTCAGAAATCATTTCTGGAAATGACCCAGATAAAAATTGCTCCAAAAAGGTCCAAGAAAATGTTCATGTTGCCCTCTGAAAATATTGGCAGAGGTAAAATTCAAACAAATATTTTCAGGAGCTCATAAATATTTATTTTGGCCATTTGGAATTAATGCAATACTTATTTGCATTGGATATACATATATGTTATATTTATTTATATATGTCCAATAATTCTGATTTTTATGTGAGGGGCTTTGGAATATTTCAACTAGCCCCTACAATAAATTTCAGAAGAAAAATAAATTGATTTAGTGTTTTACTAAATCAGGAAACAAATTACAGAAATAGAAAACAAAACAAAAAAGGGGAAAACCTTACCTGGCTCTGTGCCGGCCCAGCCAACTGGCCCCTGCCAGTCGTCCCTCTCCTCTCGCCAGGAGGACAGGGGCGTGTGCCCGCGGCGTGCACGCACGCGTTCGGCCACCTCCTGCATGTCTGCCTCACTCCCTCGTCGCCTTGGACGCCTTGGACGACACCACGCGGCGCCCCGCACCTCTCTCTCTCTCTCTCTCTCTCTCTCTCGTGGCCTCCCCTCCTCTCCCTCGCTCTCTCGCACGAATGGCCGAGCGCTACCGTCGCCGCCGTTCACCGTAGCCGCAGCCGCCGCCTCCCCGCCGCCCTCTCTCCGTGTCCAAAAGCTCTGCCTCGTCGCCGTCTACCTCTCCGTCGAGCCACGCACCTCAGGAGGCCCTGGAGCGCCTCCATCGCCGTCGTCTTTATCTCCGGCCACCGTGGATCCCCATCGCCGCACCGTCGACCTCAACGCGTCGCCGAGCTCCCCGTCAAGCCCACCGAGATCGTGGTGAGCTCCTGCTCCGTTCCCCTCTCTCGGCGTTTAGCCGTTCGCGCGCCGTAGCCCCGTCTACCACCACGGCCGTAGCTCTTCATCACCGTCCATGTCGCCGTCATCGCGCTAGCCGCCGCAGCCCGCACCCGAGTACCTCACCGTGCTCTGGTGCCACGAGGGTGCCGCGGAGCCCCTCGGGTGGCCTCCCCGTGCCCTGCAGCCCGCTCATGCTCGAACCAGTGCTCTGGCCACCGCGCCGAGCTCCGCTCCGGCGAGCTCCGGCCGTCCCCGCCTCTCCCACTTGCTCCAGAAGACACGGACGAGCCCTAGCTCTTCGCCCGTGTCCTCCGCCACCCAAATGGTCCCCGGAAGGCGGATCCCAATCCCTCCGCCGCGTTCAGCCTCGCCGGCGGCTAAGCGCCGGTGGGTTGACTGGGTTTGGCCCCCCAGTTGACCAGATTTGACCCGTATGTGGCTAATCACCATTTTACTAACCACCCCTGACACTGACAGTGGGCCCGGCGCCCACTAATCCTATTTAGACCACATAAACCCCCTGTTAACTAACTGAGTCACTGACGTGTGGACCCCACATGTCAGGTTTGACTTGGTCAGCGCCATTGACCTGCTGACGTAAGCATAATGCTTTGCTGACGCAATATATCATTTTCTGGTTTTAAAATAAATCAGGAAATTCCAGAAAATGATATAAACTTCAAAAATTCATAGAAATTCAACCGTAGCTCAGATTGAAATAATTTATATATGAAAAATTATCAAAAAATGCAATCTATCCATCTGTACCATTTTCATGCATGACAAACCTACTTATACCTACTGTATAGGTGAAAACACATGAATGACATTTATAAGAGTTTATTTTGGAGATGCATTTGAACCTTTGGTTCAAATGGACTTCAACCAAATGAATGCTAGTTGCATTAACTCAAACAACATCACATCTTCATGCCATGTTCATACATCATATTGTTGCATATGCTTATGTATTGATTGCCGACGTTGTTCCTTCTCGATAGGTCCTGCTTCGGAGACCGACCCAGAGTACCTGTCAGAGGAGCAGTGCCCCCCTGTTGATCTACCAGGCAAGCAAACCCCCTTGTTCATTCTGATACAATCCTACCCTCTCGCTCCTGCTCTCTTTTATTGCATTAGGACAACAACGATTCAACTGCTACTTTATGTTGCGGTAGTTGAACACGTTTGCGATTTAATTACCTACTATTCCCCATCCTGGTTTATAAGTATGATTTAACTAATAAAATACGAATGCATGTCGCCAAAGATTATATAGTTGGATTCATATTTGAACATAGTTTCAAATTATATAATTTTTTATAACATGCATTAACATTTTGTTGGTTAAATTTGAGGGCAAAGTATGGCATAGAATGTAAAGGGGATTATAGACTAGACGGAGGTGGTAGCACACGGCCGTTCTCTACGCAGCGAAGCAACTGTCGGCCAACTTGTAGGCGACCATTTCCTACGTGTTCAACTACTCTATGCGTGTGGTTGGTTGTAGTTTAGTCGGCCATGGAGCACTCTGCTCTCGTCCCGTTGTGCACGCTATGCTCTCGCATCCCTCCGGGTGCTCTGCCCTCGTCCCTCCACGCGTGCTGCCAGTTTTTGGGGCCGTTGCATGATCACACACGTTTGTGTGCATGCGGTTGCGCTGGGCCATTTACCTTCATCTCTCGTCTCACACGACACAATAAGCACACCCACGAGGACACATACAGAGAGGACATCCAGCGGTTCCAATGGTGCTCCCCGTGGCTCCAATGACGCTCCCAGCGACCGACGACGACAACAGCAGGCAGTTCCCCACGCAACACGTCGTGGACACTCACGTGAGGGGGAAGGCTCTCTCGGTGCTGTACACGAACGATCCGGTCTCAGTGGAGAGCTCCATCCAAACTATGGAGCAGTTCCTTGTCGAGGACAAGTACCAAGTGGTCGGCTTCAACCTCGAGTACACCATGGGTCGTGCCGGCCACGATCAGAAGGTTGCCGTTGCCCGGTTGTGCGTGTGACATGACGTCCTCATCTACCATTACCACCTGGCCATAAGGCCTTCCGAGCGTTTCTTCAGGTTTATCAATAGCTCCGACTACAGTTTCACTACGGTGGACACCACCAACGATCTAAAAGCGCTCAAGGTTTCGGGATTGAAATGCCCGAATCTTGTCAACATCCAGCACCACTACAAGGTCTGGGGGAGCGACAACAACAAACTGAACTCATTGGTTAACCTCGCGAGGGATCGAGCCACATAGCAGTAACGGGAGCATCACAAGAAGTAGATGACTAGACGATCGTTTGTCCTACTTTAGAATGCATGCAAATGTTGATTGAGGTGTTTGCGAATGATCTGTCATCGCAAACGTTTTGCACCTTTTTGACGGTTTTTACACAACCGTTTGTGATTATGGCATCACACACAGTTTCGTCAAAGGGTCTCTAATCGTAGTGTCGCGTTTGGACCACCCTGTAGTAGTGTGATTTGAATATCACTCGGGTGATTATTTCTTCGGACAACTCCATGGTGGTCTAGGAGATTGAAGCAAACCAAGGTGGGAAACATGCAGCTATTATTCAAGAAATTCGAGCTGCTTCTGGAGAGTTTTTGGACTATAAATTTATACATGAGAGAAGGTCTAGAAACTTTGAGGCCAATAGTATAGGCTTTGGCAGGCATGTGTGGTTCTTTCAACCATATGGTATTGTAAACGATTCCGGTGAACTTGCTTGAATAAATAGTTGTTATACACCTAAAAATTTATAGGCGTATCCGCAGGGGGCTGACTCTCCCAGCGATGGATTCATTTTCTCGAGAGTCGTGGGGCATCTTGTAAATGATGCCAGCTTTAGCAGGTTCAACAGTTTTCCCCTCAAAGAGAAAAAAGAAGGCTCAACACTTCATGACCAAAGGAATACAAAGAAGAGGGTTAGAAAATAATCCATGGAAGTAATTTCAGCTGTCAATGACCAAAGGAAAATAAAGAAGGGGGTCAGAAAATAAATCTTGTAAACGATGCTTGTATTAGAAGGTTCAACACTTTCCCCTCAAAGAAAAAAAGGTTCAACACTTCATGACCAAAGGAATACAAAGAAGGGGGTCAGAAAATAATGCATGGAAGTAATTTCAGCCATCAGTGACCAAAGGAATACAAAGAAGGAGGTCAGAAAATAAAAATCACGCCGTTGCCGGGATCGAACCCGGGTCACTCGCGGGAATACTTATCACTATACTACAATGACTTTATCATCCAAGAACAGAATTTATTATATATTACCTGAAAATTAGGTAGCAAATACAGTAGTAGATTGTACTCCAGTTCATATCAATAGACTTTGCTGTGTAGCATGATGATTCCTGCAACCATGCTTCCAACAGCCAACTGTTCTACGCAAGAGCCAAAGTTCACCATTGCAAAACTAAATAAAACCGATAGCTTGGATATGCAGGGGAAAAACCAGCTACTTTTGAGTATTATTTCCTCTGTAATGTTAGACGAGTATTCTTACGATATATATCATCATATAAGAGTCCACACACGTTAGAAATGTTCAAGCCAAAAACATGTTAGGCCCAAAATTATCCATGTACCCAGAAAGTTGCTGGAATGCAAAGATGCAGACAAGTGCGATTATGCATGCAGGCATTCTCTGACGGAACAAACTGAGGTCAGAATTAATTTCCATAACTTTATAAGAGCAGCCAATCCAATACCTATGTACTACATTTCCTGACAACAGTAAAGGTTATGTGTGGGCAGTGCACAATTTGCTGAATCATTTTCCACTTACAGCACCAATGTCCATATTAAACAACGAAAATGCTAAGAGACATCCCTAAGGGCAATGGACGAAAACAAAAAAAACAGCTCTTCCTACAAGTGCCATAGTAGTATGGACTTCCAATCATAAACACTGGATTCTTGTCGCATTCGCCGGCAGCGGCCCAACTGACGCAGTTACCATCTTCATCGGTGCAACCATCATCCTCGGATGCCGGCGAAGGTTTTGATTTAACAATCTTGCTCGCATGCATATGTTTTATGACGAGCCATTTCTCCCTTTCAAGGACACAACAGGCCTCATAGTGGTTGTCCTTGTCGGAGATTCCGTCAGGCCTTGAATTGAACAGCAGAATCACGTTGCCCTTGACAGGTTTCACTGTATAACGCGATTCTGCTATTAATGATCTGGTTAATACAGTGAAACCTGTCAAGGGCAACGCGATTCTGCTGTTCAATTCAAGGCCTGACGGAATCTCCGACAAGGACAACCACTATGAGGCCTGTTGTGTCCTTGAAAGGGAGAAATGGCTCGTCATAAAACATATGCATGCGAGCAAGATTGTTAAATCAAAACCTTCGCTGGCATCCGAGGATGATGGTTGCACCGATGAAGATGGTAACTGCGTCAGTTGGGCCGCTGCCGGCGAATGCGACAAGAATCCAGTGTTTATGATTGGAAGTCCATACTACTATGGCACTTGTAGGAAGAGTCCATCTTATATACAGATCATTATCTCCTTTTCACTTTTCAGTCAAGGAAACTACATATCAATGTTGGTGTGACTAGTCATTCTGATAAGGACTTCTTTTTATGTTAAATTGTGATCCAAATTATACCGTGTTGGAGTAGACGTAGTACAGCCGGTGTGGGCCTTTTGCATTGGTACCGACGCGTACGAGTACAACTCGTTTACTTGTCCTCCAAGGACTCTCATGTATTGCCCTCTTATACTCCATGTAGTCGCACCTCAGACGGCCTGTCGTCTCGTGCTTGTAATACTCCTCCTCATAGTGATTGCGCCTTCGTGCGTCCGTGGTTTTCTCTCGCAAGGGTTTCCACGTAAAAATCCGTGTGCTCTCGTGTCTCTTTTATCTCGTTATTATCTAACAAGTGGTATACAGAGCCAAGTTACAGATACGAGATTTGAGTCCGAGAGAGGTTTAGGGTTATCTGGCGCGCCCAATCCGCCGAGTTCGACAGGATTCGACGGTTCATCGTCCGTGTCCAGATCAAGTTTGGAGACTTGATTGTCCTCTACACCGAGATCGAGACGAATCCCGCTGCACCGAGTTGACGTATTGGTGGGATTTATTCTGGCCGCCGCTGCTCCCGAGTCTCGAGGCAACGGAAGCGAAGCCGCAGCACCACACGTCAAATCCATCGAGGCGTCCTTGCTGCTGGTAGCTACAGCCCCGAGTACTACTTCTAGTACGTGGTGATTTATCAACTGGTTTCTACTAGTACTCCTGTTCCTGTCACGTGAAGGCTACAGGGATACTTTTTTTTCTTCGTCAACTGCTACGTCCACTGGCCGTACTATCAGGTTCTATTTATCCTACGTTTTTGTCTACTCCGCAAATTAATTATGTCAAGAATTTTTTCTACCGGCTTGTACTACTTTGTGCACAGTTTATCAACTCATGGCATCCATGAAGTATGATTTTCCACTGCTGGATCGTGACACAAGGTTTACCCTATGGCAAGTCAAGATGCGGGCGTTGTTGGCACATGCCGACTATGATGTAGCACTGGATAGTTTTGGGAAGAACCGAATTGAGGACTGGACTGCCGAGGAGAAAAGAATTGATTGTAAGGCTTTGTCACAAATTCAACTCCATTTATTTTGCAGGAAGTTTTGAGCGAGAAAACTGCCGCCGCTCTATGGTTAAGGCCGGAAGGGATTTGCATGACTAAAGATCTCACCAGCAAGATGCATCTGAAACAAAAATTATTCCTGCACAGGTTACCCGAGGGAGGTAATGTTTTGAATCATATTTCAGAATTTAAAGAGATCATATCTGATCTAGTTGCAATTGAGGTTAAGTATGAAGAGGAAGATACTGCTCTAATGTTACTTTGTTCACTGCCAAGTTCTTATACCAATTTTCGAGACACCATATTATACAGTCGTGATACTCTCACACTTAATGAAGTTTATGAAGATTTGAACTCTAAGGAGAAGATGAAATTAATGGTGCCTCATGATGGTTCAAGTTCATCCCAAGTAGAGGGATTATCTGTTCATGGCAGGACAAAGGAGAAGAACTCACATAATGGAAACATAGGCAAAAGTAAGAACGGCTACAGGGGCCGGTCGCAATCCAGAGACAAGAAGTATTGCAGGTATTGCAAGAGGGACGGGCATGACATCTTTGAGTGTTTCAAGTTGCAGAACAAGGAAAAGAGAAAAGGTAAGAAACAAGGTGAAAATTCTGCTAACGTTGCTCATGATGATAGTTCCGATGATGCTCTTGTCGTTATTGTTGGATGTGCTGAGACCAATGATGAGTGGGTACTTGATACTGCATGCACTTTTCATATGTGCCTGCATAGAGATTGGTTTAATACTTTTGATTCCACTACTTCTGCTGGTTCCGTTTTGGGTTTTGATAATTCACCATGCAAGATTGAAGGCATAGGTTCTATTCGAATCAAGATGTTTGATGGCATAATCAGAACTTTGACTGATGTTCGGTATATTCCGAAGATGAAGAGAAATCTTATTTCTATGAGTGCCCTTGATGCAAAGGGATAAAAGTATTCAGGTGGAGATAGTGTTTTGGAAGTCACCAAAGGTTCCCTTATTGTGATGAAAGGTGATTTGAGTTCGACCAATGGTCTTTATTACCTTTGAGGTAATACCATTTCAGGTAACACTACTCCAGTTATTTCAAAGAATTCTGATTGTGATGCTGCTAACCTTTGGCATATGCGTCTTGGACATATGAGTGAACTTGGTTTGGCAGAGTTAAATAAGAGAGGTCTTCTTGATGGATATGAACCTGGTAAATTGAAATTTTGTGAGCATTGTATCTTCGGCAAACACAAGAGGGTGAAGTTCAACACTTCAGTTCATACAACTGAAGGTATTCTTGATTATGTGCATTCTGATTTATGGGGACCATCTCGCAGAAAGTCACTAGGTGGTGCTAGTTACATGTTGACTATTATTGATGATTATTCGAGAAAAGTTTGGCCTTATTTCTTGAAGCATAAATATGAAGCATTCTCAGCTTTTAAGGAGTGGAAGATTATGATTGAGAGACAAACTGAAAAGAAGGTAAAAATACTTCGCACTGATAATGGTATGGAATTCCGTTCTAAGCAATTTAAGAATTATTGCATGTCTGAAGGCATTGTCAGACACTATACCGTTCCTTATACTCCTCAACAAAACGGTGTTGCTGAGTGTATGAACAGGATCATTATTTCCAGAGCTCGTTGCATGTTGTCCAATGCAGGTTTGCATAGGCGTTTTTGGGCTGAGGCCGCTTCCACTGCTTGTTATCTCATTAACCGTTCACCATCTATTGCTCTTAATAAGAAAACTCCAATTGAGGTATGGTCTGGTTCACCTGCTGATTATTCACAGTTGAGAGTTTTTGGTTGCACTGCTTATGCTCATGTTGATAATGGAAAGTTGGAGCCTAGGGCTGTTAAGTGCATCTTTCTTGGTTATAAATCTGGTGTTAAAGGTTTCAAATTGTGGAATCCTGAAACCCAAATGATTATTATTAGCAGAAATGTTATCTTTAATGAATCTGCTATGTTACATGATGTTTCATCTACTAATGTTCCTGTTGAGAGTGAACAGCAGCCTCCTATTCAGCAGCCTACTGTTCAGGTGGATCATGTTATTGATTCAGGTGTTTCATCTGGTAATGAAATTGTTGATGCACATGATGAACCCATCGTTAATGATGATCATGTCACTCCCACTACAAATCAGCCTATTGTTCCACCCAGTTGGAATCTCGCACGTGACAGAGTCAGGCGGGGTATTAATAAACCTGACAGGTTAATTGAAGAGTGCAATATTGTTTCTTTTTCTTTATCTGTTGCAGAGGAAATTGAAGGTAATGCTGAGCCTTCTTCATATTCCGAGGCTATTATTTCTGGTGATAGTAATAAGTGGATGACCGCTATGCATGATGAGATGGAATCACTTGAAAAGAATGGCACTTGGGATTTAGTAAAATTGCCTAGAGAGAAGAAACCTATTCGTTGCAAGTGGGTTTTTAAGAGGAAAGAAGGTGTTTCTCCTAATGATGAGACAAGATATAAAGCAAGGTTAGTTGCTAAAGGTTACAGTCAGATTCCAGGTATTGACTATAACGAAGTCTTTTCTCCTGTTGTGAAGCATAGCTCTATTCGCACTTTACTCAGTATTGTTGCCATGCATGATCTTGAGCTTGAACAATTGGATGTTAAAACTGCATTTTTACATGGAGAATTAGAAGAGAATATTTATATGGAACAACCTGAAGGTTTTGTTATTCCTGGAAAAGAAAAGCTTGTCTGTAAGTTAAAGAAATCTCTTTATGGATTGAAGCAATCCCCTAGACAGTGGTACAAGAGATTTGACACCTTTATGATCTCTCAAGGTTTCAAAAGGTCTAACTATGATAGTTGTGTTTATTCGAAAACTGTTAAAGGTTCAACTATTTATTTGCTCCTTTATGTTGATGATATGCTTATTTCTGCAAAGAGTATGTCAGATATTAATAAACTAAAGAAGCAATTGAGTAATGAATTTAAGATGAAGGATTTGGGTGCAACAAAGAAAATACTTGGCATGGAAATATCCAGAGATAGACCGTCTGGAAAAGTATATCTAAGTCAGAGAGGATATATTGATAAAGTTCTTCGTCGTTTTAATATGCATAATGCCAAGCCAGTAAGTACTCCGTTAGCTGCACACTTCAAATTATCATCAGCTTTATGTCCTAAGTCAGATGCAGATATTGAGTACATGTCTAGAGTTCCCTATTCGAGTGTAGTTGGTTCACTTATGTATGCCATGGTTTGTTCTCGTCCGGATTTATCATATGCATTGAGTGTTGTTAGTAGATACATGGTTTGTACACGTGCTTGTAATACTCCTCCTCATTGTGATTGCGCCTTCGTGCGTCCGTGGTTTTCTCCCGCAAGGGTTTCCATGTAAAAATCCGTGTGCTCTCGTGTCTCTTTTATCTCGTTATTATCTAACATTTTAAATGATAAGGACTTCTTCTCACAAGTAAGACTCTGTGATAATGTCATTACCTTGGATCCCGGGAAAACGGTTTCACCACCTTGCTTGATACTCCCTCCTTTCCGGTTTATAAGGCTCAATTAAAAAATCTCACCAACCAAGGTAGATGATGAGTGGTGGAATATTTTTTGTAGTTTGCAAAAGCACCCAATTAATGCTCTTGTTTTCCTCAAAAAATTATGTTTACGAATGCATTAATTGCAATGCATGCATGCATTGGTCAGTTTTCTCTTAATACTTGCATGCAATGATTTAATGTACCTTGAACTCTGAACATGTGATGGGGAAAACCAAATTGAGCCTTATAAAATGGAAAAACTAAAATTTTGAGATAAGCCCTATAAACCGGAAAGGAGGGAGTATCAGAAAGGTGCATAAAAAATGTCACAAGCCTATTGGCACCACTGCTCGATTGAGTTTCTTCCTTGTTAGGGTCACTTTTGTTTGCTCCATACTTCAAAATCTGCATGCTCTCCCCATGCTATGAGACCACTAAGAATGTCAACAGCCATACATCTACACTCTCCATTCCTAAATATTTGTCTTTTTAGAGATTTCAAATGGACTACCACATACGGATGTATATAGACATATTTTAGAGTGTAGATTCACTCATTTTGCTCTGTATGTAGTCACTTGTTGAAATCTCTAGAAAGACAACCATTAAGGAACGGAGGGAGTAGAAAGCAAGGTTAGACAGAATTACAAAAGAGTAATTGCAAGGAACAAGCGATACCTTTTGGAATAAAACTCCATAATGATATCCTATCTTCAATCTTCGAAACAACTATATCCTTCAAAAGGAGTATAAAACATCAATTTTTAGAAGTAGAACAGTCCAGGGCTTAGTAGTAGTAGAACATAATTTGATATACCTCAATTTATATAAGTTTACCATCTACTACTATATATCCAAAAGAATGTGCACTTTCTTCACGGATTGCAATATCAAGAAAAACAAAAACGCTGACCTCATTTAGTTACATATCTGTTTATTCACACAGGTAACACACATCTAAGCATTAACTTGCAGATGAAATGGTAGAAGAATGTTAAATAGAGGGATTCAAGGTCTGTTTAATTTTATTTTTCTCTGTCTACATTTTCTTCATGGTTAGAAAAGAGCCAGTCATAAAAATATCATGAAAGCAGTATGCATGCTCACCTTGCTATCAGCCAGGCGAAATAGGAGGCCTGCAAGAATATTTGTAGCACCATCATTAAAGATGACCCTATCTTACTATGTGCCTGCAAGAATGAAAACATGACCTTCAATAACATGATGCAAGTCGTTTTTTTAATAAATAACCTGAATGCAAGAGGACTGAGCTGTGATACGGATGATGGGATAAATTACCGTAGATACTAAGTGGCCACACTCCATGCGAGAGAGAAAACCTTCATACGAGAAGACCCTAAATTAAGGTAAGAAACTTGGGATTTGTCCACATAAAAAGAAATGAGCATCTGAGTAGATATGCAACTATAAGTACAGAAGATCTTTCATGCACCACACAATTTTTTTATTATAGAAAATGCACAACAAATTCATGGTAACAAATGCTTAACTGCTAGTATAGAGGAAAATCAAATGAGATGTTGTTTAATTATGGTCCACCAATAAGGGTACATATCATAATGAGGTGACGAGACAAACCTGGGATGCCACAAGAGTCACTTTGATTTTGAAGGGTCAAAATCAACATGTGAGCTTGGAGTAAATGAATCATTTCTGGAGCTCAGCAATTTTGGTTGTACAATGTCCAGACCAAACCTGAAAAGGGTAATAATTGGATTGCACATTAATATCTTCCATGAAGGGAATATCATATAATTGTAATTTGCTTTCGGGAATTGGGCGTCGACCATGTTGAAACGTGATATCCTTGTATTTATTTCCGACTGATTCTCCTCTTATCTCTAGCCTTGTATAGATTGATCTCTAGAGATATTGTAGAGTTAGTTGGCTTGTCACGCAAGACACCTCTTGTATATAATGTAACCGACTCCGATGGAATACAATTGAGTTGCATCCTATAGTCTTCTACATGGTATCAGTTTTACCGTGATCCTATCGCTTCCGCAACCCGTCGCCGCCGCGCCTAGCCCTAGCCGCCGCCGCGCCCACTCCTCCTGCCGCCGCCGCCGCGCCTAGCACTCGCCGCCGCCGCAGCCTCTACTCCCGCCGCACCCTCTCCTCCTGCCGCCACCTCTCCCTCCCAAAACCCTAATCGCCGCCACCGCTCCTCTGTACCTCCTGTAGCCGCCGCCGCTCTACCCCTCTCACCCAAAAAAAAACCCCAACCATCTCCATGGCCAAACCCTCTGCCTCCGACGCCGGCTCCTTCTCCGGCACCACGTTCGCCTCCGATCGCCTCAACGAGATCCACATCAAGGACCATGTTCCGGTCATCCTCAACCTCGACTCGCCGTCCTACAATGCATGGCGCACGTACTTTGCGCTATTGTTCCGCTCCTACCGTCTCATCGAGCACGTTGACGGGAGCGTCGACTACACCGACATGAAGGACGACGACGAGTGGCTCGCTGTGGACGCCTGCATCGTCAAGTGGCTCTTCCTCACCATCTCTCCCGGCCTCTTCAACATGGTGAACTCCCGCGATCCGTCGGCGTACACCATGTGGACACGGCTGTGCGATCTCTTCCTCGACAATCAACTCCAACGCCGTGTCTTCCTCCAAGGTGATTTTTTCACCATGCAGCAAAACGATCTTTCGATCGACGAGTACTGCACGCGGATGAAGGTTCTTGCAGACGAACTCCGCGATGTCGGCATGAACATCGACGACTCCGTCCTCCTCACCAACCTCCTTCGCGGCCTCCACCCCGACCTCGGCCAGTCCGCCGCCAACCTCTCCCTCCTCACGCCGACGTACGCCAAGGCGGTCACGTACCTTCGCATGGAGGAAAAGCGCCTTCGTCACGCGGCGCGGCAAGCTCCTCTCGCCGCCCTCCACGCCGGCACCACCAAGGGCATCCCCGCCCTCCCGCAGCCTCCTCGCGCCGCGGCTCCACCACCGCCCGCCGCCCCTGACCAGGGCCGCCAGAAGAGGCGGGGAGGTCGCGACGGCCGCGGCCGCAACGGCGGCACCCAGCCCCGCCAGACGGCCCCGCCCGCTCCTGCTCAGGCCGCGGCGCCCCCGCCCTGGCTCACGGGGTACAACCCCTGGACGGGGGTGGTGCACGCCTACTCGATGCCCCTTCCGCGGGCACCCGCTCCGGGCATACTTGGCCCTCGCCCGGGTCTTCATCAGGCTCTCCTGGCCGCGCCCGGAGGTCCCGGACTCGGCGGTTCTTCGGCGTACACCGGGGCCATGGCTCCCGGTGCTGCTTCATCATCCTCCTACGGCGCTGCACCGACCGGCTACACCTACGACCCGGCGCTCCTAGCCGCCCTCCACGCCGCCCCTTCCCCAAGCAACTACTCTGGCGGCGGGGACTGGTACATGGACACAGGCGCCGCTGCTCATATGGCGTCCAACCCCGGTATCCTCTCTCATGTCTCCCCGTACCCTCTGTCTTCTCGCATCGTCGTCGGTGATGGATCCACTCTTCCCATCACCCACCACGGTGCATCCTCCCTCCCTCTCTCATCATCTTCCCTCCCTCTCCATAACGTACTTGTGTCTCCATCCTTAATCAAAAATTTATGTTCTGTCCGCACTCTTACTCGTGAACATCCTGTTACTGTTGAGTTTGACAAACATGGTTTTTCTGTCAAGGATGCCCACTCCCGGAAGGTTCTGCACCGATGTGACTCCCCCGGCGATCTTTACCCGTGTGGCCAAACGACAAGCAGTGGTCCCGTCGCCCTCCACGCTGATGTGTCTCTCTGGCATGCTCGCCTTGGCCATCCCGGCGCCGACGCTCTTCATAAAATTTTGCAGACTTTTCCCTTTTCATGTAATAAATCGGCAGCACACACTTGTCATGCCTGTCGCGTAGGAAAACACGTTCGTTTGCCGTTTTCAACTTCATCATCCATTGCTACTTTCCCTTTTGATGTTATTCATTGTGATGTGTGGACATCTCCCGTGCCTAGCAACTCGGGTTTATCATATTACCTTGTCATTTTGGATGATTTTTCTCACTTTACTTGGACCTTTCCGTTGCGCCGCAAATCCGACGTCGCTTCCTCTCTTCATGCCTTTTACGCCTATGTTGCCACCCACTTTCACCGCACCATTGCTCACCTCCAAACCGACAACGGAAAGGAATTTGATAACCTCGCCATTCGCACTCTTTTATCCTCTCATGGCACAATTTTTCGTCTCACATGTCCATACACATCTCAGCAAAATGGTCGTGCCGAACGTGTTCTCCGCACTCTTAACGAGAGTGTTCGCGCCTTGCTCTTCCACGCACACATGCCGGCGAGGTTTTGGCCCGATGCCCTCGCCACAGCTACCCTTCTCCTTAACATCCGGCCTTGCAAACCTCGGTGGAACTACACCCCTCATCACCTCTTATTTGGGTCACCTCCGTCATACGATGATCTTCATGTTTTCGGTTGCCTTTGTTATCCCAATATCACCGCCACGACACCGCACAAGCTTGCGCCTCGCTCTATCGCTTGTGTTTTTCTTGGCTACCAACCAAACACCAAAGGTTTCCGTTGCTACGACCCGGAGTCCCATCGTGTGATCGTGTCTCGGCACGTGTATTTTGATGAGGTTGTTTTTCCGTTTCAGCAGGCTGCATCGCGTCCCTCGCCACCTCTGGACGCCTCTCCTCGCAGGCCTCGTGGAGCCCTTGCGCTCCCACCGCCTCGCCGTTCGGGCGCGGCTGCGCCTTCGTCGCGTGCTGCCTCGCCGCCCTCGGCGTTCCCTCTGCCGACTCGGGAGGAGTCGGCCTCCCCGGCCACGCCGGGCCCCCGCCTCTTGGCTCTGGAGGAGCCCGTCCCCCCGGCCTCGTTGGGTCGTCGCCCCCCGACTCTGGTGGAGTCGGGCGCCACCCCAGCCGGACCATCAGGGGCCTCGTCGGCTCAGGCGGAGCCGGGCTCTTCGGGCTCCTCTACGCCCACATCGCCGACCGAGCGTGCGCACTCCGGCTCCCTGTCGGCTCTGGAGGAGCCGACCCTCTCGGCCCCGTCGGCCGGGCCCTTGACACCCGTCACAGCGCCGGCTTCTTCTTCGTCATCTGAGCCGGTCGCTGTGGTGCCTCGGCGTCGCGGTCCACGCCCACCTCCTCCGCCACCTCACCATCATATGGTGACGCGTGCCAAGGCCGGTGTGCACCAGCCGAACCCGCGCTACCACAACCTCAGCGTCACGACCCTCTCTCCGGTTCCGCGATCGGTGCGTTCTGCGTTGAGTGATCCGCATTGGACCGCCGCTATGCGAGCTGAGTACGATGCTCTCGTCGCCAACCGGACCTGGACCCTTGTTCCTCGTCCTCCTGGAGCCAACATCATCTCGGGCAAGTGGGTTTTTCGTCACAAACTCCATCCGGATGGCTCACTGGATCGGTACAAGGCTCGCTGGGTTGTCCGAGGATTTGCACAACGTGCTGGCGTTGACTTCTCTGAGACTTTTTCTCCGGTCGTCAAACCCGCCACGATTCGTGTGGTGCTTCAGCTGGCTGCTTCTCGTCACTGGCCCGTCCATCAGCTCGACATCAACAATGCTTTTCTGTATGGCCATCTTCAGGAGCGAGTCCTCTGTCAGCAGCCGACTGGGTTCGTTGACCCTCAGCGGCCGGATGATGTTTGTCTGTTGTCCCGGTCCTTATATGGCCTCAAACAGGCTCCGCGCGCTTGGTACCAGCGCATCGCCGGATTCCTTGGTCTTCTTGGGTTTCGCAGCACTACATCTGACACGTCCCTGTTCGTGCTGCATCGGGCTGATCATGTGGCTATGCTTCTACTCTATGTTGATGATATTGTCATCACTGCCTCCCGCACGGATCTTCTTCGCGACATCATTGGTCGCCTCGGTTCTGAGTTTCGACTGAAGGATCTCGGCGCATTGCACTTCTTCCTCGGCATTAATGTGCGACGTGATGACACTGGGTTCTTTCTGCATCAGGGACAGTATGCTCTTGATCTTCTGGACCGTGCCGGCATGACTGACTGCAAACCAGCCGCCACACCTGCTGAGGCCAAGCCGAAGCTCTCAGCCTCCGCCGGCCAGCCTGCCACCGACGCTGCTCTTTATCGCAGTATTGTGGGCGCCCTTCAGTACCTCACGCTCACCAGACCAGACATTCAGTTCGCAGTCCAGCAAGTTTGCCTGCATATGCACTCGCCTCGTGATGTCCACTGGTCTTTGGTCAAGCGCATTCTTCGGTATATTCGTGGCACTCCGACCTACGGTCTTCGTCTCCGTGCATCCGCCTCGACTGAGCTCCTCGCTTATACTGACGCGGATTGGGCTGGCTGTCCAGACACTCGTCGCTCCACGTCTGGATATTGTGTCTTCTTCGGTGACTCCTTGGTCTCTTGGTCCTCTAAACGGCAGCCCACTGTTTCCCGTTCGAGTGCTGAGGCTGAGTACCGTGCTGTCGCCAATGTTGTTGCAGAGACTTGTTGGCTTCGTCATCTTCTTGGTGAGCTTCGGATTTCTCTTCCGAAGGCTACTGTGGTCTTCTGTGATAACGTATCGGCCACCTATCTCGCGGCTAATCCGGTGCAGCTCCGTGAGAAGGTTCAGTTGGGTCAGCTCCGTGTACTTCATGTACCGACCACCCAACAGTTCGCCGATATCATGACCAAGGGATTGCCTACCGCTGCATTCCAGGAGTTCCGTTCCAGTCTTTGCATCGCCGACGTCGACGACGACGCCGACGCTTCGACTGCGGGGGGTGTTGAAACGTGATATCCTTGTATTTATTTCCGACTGATTCTCCTCTTATCTCTAGCCTTGTATAGATTGATCTCTAGAGATATTGTAGAGTTAGTTGGCTTGTCACGCAAGACACCTCTTGTATATAATGTAACCGACTCCGATGGAATACAATTGAGTTGCATCCTATAGTCTTCTACAGACCAGTTGGCTAGAAGCATGTGTGCAGGTGCACGCCCAGTCTATTACCCGCGTTCGAGCCGTGTACTCCGCAGGGCACGCCTCATGGTTACTTCTAATTTTAAAAGCTACAAACATTTGGCGCGCCTCCGCAGGGCACGCCTCTCTCACTATAATTGACATAGCTCTTTCTGTAGCTGATGCTAAATTTCCATTCTACTCTCCTAAAAAAAGCATTCTACTTCAGTGGCAATTGACAAGACTAAATTGACAATGTAAACTGTGTGATCAACAAAGTATTTCACTCAAGCTTCCAGCCAACAAGTAACCTGATGTCAGTTCGATAGAGGCACACGTGCGCGGTTGCACAGCCAGCCCAACACAAGCATTCGACGTTCGACCTAATGTCAGTTTCTCAACTGAAAAGGTAGACATTTGGCGCGAAAGAAGCCACAGGTATTTTGCGTGTGTCCGAGAAAAGTTTGTAATACTTTCTCATTATACTTGGACTTGCCCTTTTCTGTACCTGATGTTAAACTGGCATTCCACTATGATGTAAACTGCATGATCATCTTTCACTCAAGCTTCAGGCCAACAACCAACCTAATGTCAGTTGACCATCTCACCCATCAACACAACCAGTCTCTGCTATTGCTGAGGCAAGACTGTGATCAAGACTTCATGGGTTGTTGACCCTGCATTTACTATTGCAGAAACAAAGCTACCCACATCAACTACTGAAAAAATCAAAGCATAACTCAACAAAGATCCAATCCTAGAAACTGAATCAAAGCGGGCAGACACAGTTGATCCCGAAATAGGAAGACATCCTGGCCTTGTGGGGCTTGGTTACCCAAATCCAACCAGAGATCCTCACATGCACATCAGATGGATGAATAGGAAGAGGAGCTTACTTGTGAGAAGAAGCCAGAGCGCAGGGCGGGGCAATCGCTAGACCTGCTGCCACAAGCACCAGCACGGCTCGTGATCCAGATCCCATGCCTCTTCTTCCCCGTCAGCTATCCAGGCCCCTGCAAATGAACAGATCCACATCTCTCTCGTCTTACTCTGGCTTCTACACAGCCTTCCCCGTCAGCTATCGAGGACTTCAATAGCCCACCGAGAACACAGACAGATGGCAACAACAGTGATACAAAAGATGATATAATATGGGGGATAGGTAAACAAACAACGACGCTGGTTTATTCAGACGAATTACAGTACATAGGATTTGCATGCAGTACAACAGATGGAATTACACAACAGACAACACACATAAATACCATCATGGTAAAGTTATTCACTTTCAGACAAGATCAACCCGTCCCCTTTTTGTTTTGTTGCTATGTATCAGCAATGTCAACCATCTACTATATGGGTATGCGACCATGGTGGGTGGACGGCTGATCGATCGGTCTCACTCCTCCTCCTCCCCCGGCAGCAAGTCGCCGTAGATCCCGCTGATCTTCCGTTGGCTCATGAGCATCAGCCTGTTGGGCTTTTTGCCCCCGTTCTCCTCGGTCATCTGGGCAAGACGATCACGCGCGGCCGGGGGAATCACCGGCGGGTACGGGTACACCCTGGCGGTGCCCGGGGCGGCGTAGCGCGGCCCTGGGGATGTCAGCACCTTCTGGTCCCCGATGAGGCGAATCGCATGACCTGACAAGAAAATCGAGGGCATGTTTCGTGAGATCCGGACCCATCGGCCATGCACACGTGCGCGATCTAGGTGGGTAGCTTAGGGAGCGGGCGTACCTGATGGTGCAGCGTGGGGGAAGGCGCACCTGTCCCCGAAATGGCCGGTGCCCGTGTCCCTGAAGTTGAAGCACACCTTGCCGCCGCCGTTGACAACCCTGTCGCCGCCGGCGACGGCGAAGCCGCCGACAGGGGGGACTGGCGGGTAAAGCTTGGCGAGGCCGTGCGCGAAGGTGCAAACGTCCTCGTACATGCAGCGGCCGGTGTCCTCGTACTTGTCGCAGAGCCTTGTCTTGAAGTACAGCTTCTCCGGCGGCGACTCCATCTCCATGCGCGGCCCCTGCCCCTGCCCCTCCCCCTCCGCGTCCACCGGCACGACCGCCTCCACCAACCGCGGCGGCCTCGCCGTCGCCGAGGACAGGACGATGACGTCCTCCCCCGAGCGGCGTGTCGGGGCGCCGTTGTAGGCGTTGGCGGCGGCGTGGCTCTCCCCCTCCATCGCTAGCTACTGGCTGGCGGACTAAACCCTAGGTTAGCGCAGCCGATTAGAAAGATTTGACTAGAGGAATGAGGAGGAGCAGGTGTGGAGAGGGGCTGCGAGATGACATGAATTTATAGCGACGGAGGGGCTCGGTTTCTGGGGGTGCGCCGGCCTCCGCCCTCGTGATCGGGTTGGAAGCAATTAATCGCTTCCAATCTGTCCGAGGCCTGGCGGGGCGCTGGCTGTGCGCTGAGGATTTTCCCAAATTAATTACGAATTCCAGTCAGTTCCTCTTTGCATTTCGCATCCGAGGATCGGGCGCGCAGTGCAGTCCGCTGCTTGGGGTGTCCCGTGGAGCATGCATGCGTGCGTGGTGGCCTGGCCGCTGCTGGCTGTGCGCTGAGGATTTTGTGCGAAATTAATCGGGAATTTCAGTTTCGGTTTGCATTCAGCATCCGAGATCGGGCGCGCGGTGCAGTCGTCCGCTGCTTCGGGGTGTCCCGTGGAGAGTGTGCATGCGTCCGGAAGGTGATGGTGGTGGTGCTCCTGCGTCGACGAGTTGGGCCTAAACGCAGAGCGAGGCTGCTAGTACTATGTGTGAGTGGATTTCGATGGCATTGGGCCCGTGTTCACAAGGCCATGTGGTGTGTCACATTGCTTTGCAAAGCACATCAGAGTGCAAGTTTCGCTAAAAAAAGAAACAAGGAACAAACCAAGCACGGTGTGGAATCTCATTTCTGGCAAATCCAGTGAGTTTTTTTTACCAGAGCTAGTGACACGGTAGGGTGTTTCACCACCACCTTGGGGTAGAAAGGAAAAAGGTTGCAGAGAGTGCTAAAGAAAAAATATACTACCATGGTGTAGTTGTCAAGGTATTGCAGCACACCCCAAACCGTAGAGGTAGAAGATTTGCCTTGGTCCTAGCCATCGATGCTATTTGGTTGGTTGAACAACTTAAAATAGATGATTATCTCTCTTTCAAAATATATAGATGCTACTTGGTTGGTCGAACAACATAAAATAGATGATTATCACTCTTTCGAAATATTTCAGGCGGCTATAGTAAGGATATCAAAGAAGAGTTTCCCATGGTAGCCAGCTTTAGCGGAGATACCGAATCAACCCGGTTCCAATTCGGAGACCAGCTGATGCTAAGACATGCCAAACAAGTATAATGCTAAAAGGACAGTAATAGATAATTCCATGTGACTAAATGAATCATTTCAAAGAAGAGCTCCCAACGATAGCCAACTTTAACAAGAGATACCAAATCGACCTGATTCCGAGTCCGACTCGGAGACCGGTCATGTTGAGACCCCATCGGCCATGCACACATGCGCGATCTAGGTGGGTAGCTTTGGGAGTGGGCATACCTGATGGTGCAGCGTGGGGGAAGGCGCACCTGTCCGCGAAATGGCAGGTGCCCATGTCCCTGAAGTTGTAGCACACCTTGCCGCCGCCGGCGACAGTGAAGCCGCCGACAGGGGGCCCGGCGGGCGAAGCTTGGCGCGGCCGTGCGCGAAGGTGCAACCATCCTCGTACATGCAGCGGTCGGTGGCCTCATACTTATCGCAGAGCCTGGTCTTGAAGTAGAGCTTCTTCGGCGGTGCCTCCATCTCCATGTGCGCCCCTGCCCCTCCCCCTCTGCGTCCACCAGCACCACCGCCTCCACCGACTGCAGCGGCCTTGCCATCGCCGAGGATAGGACTATGACGTCCTCCCCCGAGCGACGTGTCGGGGCGCCGTTGAAGGCGTTGGCGGCGCCGTGGCTCTCCCCCTCCATCGCTAGCTAGCTGCTGGCGCTGGGCTAAACCCTAGGTTAGCGCAACTGAGTAGAAAGATTTGACTGGGGAGTGAGGAGGAGCAGGTGTGGAGAGGGACGCGAGATGGACATGTATTTATAGCGAAGGAGGGGTTGGGTTTCTGGGGGTGCGCCGGCCTCCGGCGCCGGGATCGGGTTGGAAGCAATTAATCGCTTCCAATTTGTCCTTAGCCTGGCCCCATGTTTAAAATTTGGTCGAAATCTCCCGAAATTTTGACAATTTTGAGGGTGATCGAAATTTTTGCCTTTCGTTCAAAAAAATTTGGATGGTTTGAATTTCTATGTAAAAAACAACATGGATCCGTTTTTATTAATGTGGGTTTCATTGGTGTACTGGTAGGACATTTTTCTTCACATTGTTAGGACCAGAGTTCAAATCATGTTGCTAAAACATTTTGTTTATTTTTGCACCAAATATACATTTTTAGCAAAAAATATATGCGGACCAACCATCAGGTTAGACATGCAACTTAGTTAACTTTTTTGCTTTCAGGGCACGGATGGAGACCGCCGGAGGGAGAATGCATCAAGATTAACACTGATGCGGGAGTTGCTATGCTCGAGCATAGAGGAGGTATTGGGGGTGTGACCCGATCATCTTCGGCTTTTATCACAGCTTGGTGCAAACCGTGCCCAGGCATCACAGATCCTCTCGTGGCAGAGGCTACTGCGGTGCGTGAGGGTGTGGTGGTGGCAATGCTCCGTGGTTTTGCGCGGGTCGAAATTGAAACAGACTGTTTGGAAGTGGTCAACCTCTGGAAAACGCGCCGGAATTCGCGCTCTGTTATAGCGCCGATACTCTTAGATATTGAGGAGCTTGTTGCTCAGTTTCTTTATTTTGACATTCATCATGTAAAGAGACATGCCAATGTCCCTGCCCACCTTTGTGCAAAACATGCATGCACAATGGAGGTGACAGAGTGTTGGATGGACTCTCCCCCGGGGTTCCTGGTCACCAGTCTTATGGCTGATGTGGCTGGTGGATCATCGTATGAATAAAAAGCTCCCAATTCCCCGCAAAAAAACTATGTGCTACATACTCTTTTATTTACATGTTTAAATGTAAATTATTTGAATTCAAACAAATTTTCAGTGATTTTTCCGAAACCATTTTCAAAATTTACAAAATTCCCGAAATCTCATCCATTTCGATGGTGAGCGAAATTTGTGCGACTTCGAAATCATAAACGCAGGCCTTGCCGCGTGCTGGCTGTGCGCCGAGGATTTTGCGCAATTCATTGCAAATTTCAGTTTCAGTTCGCATTCGGCATCCGAGGATCGGGCATGTGGTGCAGTCCGCTGCTTCGGGGTGTCCCATGGAGAGCATGTGTGCACCCGGAAGGTGGTGGTGGTGGACCGGTGGTGCTGTGGTGTTTTTCCCGGAGCGCATCGAGGGCGTCGGCGAGTTGGGCCTAAACCTAAACGCAGGGCACGTGAAAGGGCGAGGGCTACTACGGGAGTGTGAGTGAACTGCGATGGCCCTGTGGTCTGTCACATTGCTTTGCAAAGCAGAGCAGAGTGCAAAGTTTTGCTAAAAAATGAAACAAGGAACAAACGAAGCAGGGTGCAGGAATCTCATTTTTGGCAAATCCACTTAGCTTTTTTTTCACCTGAGCTAGTGACATGGTAGGGTGTTTCACCACCACCTGGGGGTAGAAGGAAAAAGGTTGTAGAGAGTCTGCTAAAGGAAAAAAATACACTACCATGGAGTAGCTATTAAGGTATTGTAGCACCCCAGACCGTAGAGTTAGAAGATTTGCCTTGCTCCTAGCCATCGATGCTATTTGGTTCGTTGAACACCTTAAAATAGATGATTATCTTCTTTTCCAAATATTTCAGGCGGCTATAGTAAGGATATCAAAGAAGAGTTCCTCATGGCGAAAATCCAACTCGGTGGCCAGGCTCATTTGCTCCCGCTCAGAAAAAAATCAAAACAAATACAAGAAAAAAGTAAACAAAAATCCAATTTTTTGTGTGATAGATAATTTGATGCGTGAGGTCCGCTTCAAATTTCAACACATTTGGACATCTGAGCAGCTCTTGGCAAAAAAGACAAATCGGGTCAGAAGTGTGTGAACAGTAAACTTTTTTACAGACCCTGAATTTGTCTTTTTTACCGAGAGCTGCTAAGATGTCCAAATGAGTTGAAATTTGGAGCCAACCTCAAACATCAAATTATCTACCACACATTTTTTTTGGATATTTTTGAATTTTTCTAGTATTTGTTTTGATTTTATTTCTGAGCGCGGGTGCAAATGAGCCCGGGAGCAGAAACTCCGCACCCCCCATGGTAGCCAGCTTTAGCAGAGATACCGAATCAATACGGTTCCGATTCGGAGACCAGTTGATGCTAAGACATGCCAAAAAAATAATGCTAAAAGGACAGTAATAGATAATTCCATGTGACTAAATGGAGCATTTCAAAGAAGAGCTTCCAACGATAGCCAAGTTTAACAACAGATACCAAATCTATCTAATTCCTATTCCGACTTGGAGACCAGTCATTTTGGGACATGTCCAATAAATAATGCTAAAATGATAGTAGAAGATAATTCCATGCAACTATAGTAAAGGTTTCAAAGAAGAGCTTCCCACGATAGCCAACATTAACAAGAGATGACAAATCAATCAAACTCCGATTCAGAGAACAAGTGATGCACGTGTCCAACAAGTAATGCTAAAAAGACGGTAAAATATAATCTCATGCGAATATTTGTAGCATTTGAAAGAAGTGCTTCCCATGGTAGCCAACTTTAACAAGAGATGGCAAATCAATCTAATTCCGATTCCGACTCGAAGACCTATGATGTTGAGACATGTCTAATAAGTAAGTAATGCTAAAATGACAGTAGAAGATAATTTCAGGAAACTATATAGTAAATATTTCAAAGAAGAGCTTCCCATGATTGTCTGCTTTAACAAGAGATGCCAAATCAATATGATTCTGATTTTGACTCGGAGACCACTAATGTGGAGACGTGTCCAATAAGTAGCATTGAAATGGTAGTTGAAAATAATTCCAAGAAACTATAGTACATATTTCAAAGAAGAGCTTCCCACGGTAGCCAACTTTAAAAAGAGATGACAAATCAATCTGACTTATATTCAGAGAACAAGTGATGTTGAGACGTGTCCAACAACTAATGCTAAAAGAACGGTAAAACATAATTCCATGTGACTATACGAAGGATTTCAAAGAAGAGATTCCCATGGTAGCAAGCTTTAAGAAGACATATATACCAAATCAATCTAATTCCGTTTCCGACTCAGAACCAGTGATGTTGAGACGTGTCTAATAAGTAAGTAATGCTAAAATGGAAGTAGAAGATTATTCCAGGGAACTATATATAGTAAATATTTCAAAGAAGAGCTTCCCAAAGTAGCCAACTTAAAAAGAGATGCCAAATCAATTTGATCCCGACTTTGACTTAGAGACCAGTGATGTTAAGATGTGTCGAATAAGTAAAGCTAAAATGACAATAGAAGATAACTCCAGAAAACTATATTAAATATTTCAAAGATGGGCTTCCCATGATAGCCAGCTTTAATAAGAGATGCCAAATCAATCCGGCTCCGATTCGAAAAACAAGTGTTGTAGAGACATGTCCAACAAGTAATGCTAAAAGTACGGTAAAAGATAATTCTATGCAACTATATGAAGCATTTCAAAGAAGGGCTTATCATGGTAGCCAACTTTAACAAGACATGTCAAATCAATCTAATTCTTATTCCGACTCATAGACCAATGATGTTGAGACGTGTCTAATAAGTAAGTAGTTCTAAAATGACAGTAGAGGATAATTCCAGGCAATCATAGTAAATATCTAAAAGAGCTTCCCATGGTAGCCAAGTTTAACAAGAGATGGAAAATCAATATGGTTCTGATTCCAACTCGGAGACAAATGATGTTGAGATGTGTCCAACAAGTAATGCCAAAATGATAGTAGAAAATAATTCCAGGTGACAATATATAGTAAATAATGCAAAGAAGAGCTACACAAGGTAGACAGCTTTAACAATGAGATGTCATGTCAATCTTACTCCGATTAGGAGAACAACTAATGTTGAGACGTGTCCAATAAGTAATGCTAAAAAGACAATAAAATATAATTCCATGTGACTATATGAAGCATTTCCAAGAAGAGCTTCCCATGGTAGCTAGCTTTAACATGACACTAGATGACCTATTGCGCCCTTTGCACGAAGACCAAGGGCGCGAAGACCAATTGAAGCCAAGAAGCCGAGCAACCTATGAAAACATGATTTATGAATGATCCACAAAGTAGAAAAAACCCAAATGCAATAAGAAGTTATGTGAACTGCTTGGAGGATGTTTTTCTTGAATTGCGTGGAAATGATTATTTTCATATTGCGTTTGTATTTTCCTTGTATTTACTAATGATAGATAATTGTGATCATTGCCTATGGATCTCCTTGGTGATACGAGCTATTTGGTTGAGCAGGTGAACTAATTCTAAAATTGTACATCGTCATTTGTTACATAAGGGTGTAGTACATTCATTTTTCAAATTTGGCCTTTCTTCATTTCGATGCCATGAGAATAACCATGCTTTCAGATGGGGCTATTGTAGGAGATATGACCTAGAGACAGTAATAACAGTTATTTTGTATCTCCAAGTTTGTAGTGAATGTTTATGTTCCATGCTATAACTGCTATGATTCCCGAGTCTGCAATAACACGAGGCTCAGAGGGAAACTCATATGCATGTGTGGTATAATAAACGGTAAAATGTATTCCTAGTCTTGCCTCTAAACCTGGCTCAAGTATTGCATGATGATCATGTTTTCCTGATCATGGGCATGTCTATGCTGGCAATTTTGAGGGCACAATGTTAGTAGAACACTTGTGTTGGATTGACCCAAATTGATGTTATGCTATGAGATACATTCATCACAAGTTAATGGTTAATAACACAAAGAAGTTAATGTTTGCATAATTCCTTAGACCATGAGATTATCGAGTTCCTTCATGCTTGCTTCGTGAACTTTGGAGTGTGTTAAACGTCATCTGTAAATGGGTGGCTATTTACGGTGGCTTACGGGTTCACAGAGAAGTATGACTAGAAACCAGATAGCTCAAGATTGGGAATTGCTACTCCAGCGATGGAGAGATATTCTTGGGCCCTCTCGATGTCACAGTATCCATCATCGTCTGGCCAGACACAATGTGATTTGATCACAGGGATGCCGGAACACGAAAATGAGAAAAGAGAACAAAACCGATAACGAGGTAACTTGCATAATGGACAAGTCGTTGATCCATGGGGATGCAGATAAATATCACCTCGGGTATTTGTAACATATCGTGAAGCAACGGGAATAGCACACAACAACTGGAGGTTCACTTGAATATTTCTTCGTGTGGGTATAGGGATCAATATGGGTGTCCACGACTCCGGTGTTGATCATTGATCGGAAGGTGTTCTGGTCATGTCTATACTTCACCGAACCTATAGGGTCACACGCTTAAAGGTCGTCTATCTTCTAGCTAAACCCGTGGCAGAGGCCCCGGAAGATGTACAAAATGTCTGGGCCACTAAGGATGATGATCACAACTTAGTTAAGTGCATCATGCTAGCTTGCATGAGTCCAGATCTTCAAAAACGTTTTGAATTCCATAAACCCCTTGGTATGATCCGGGAATTGGATGCTCTATACAAGGAAACCGCAAAGTCTGAATGATTTGATATCATGAAGGCTTTGATGGAATGGAAGATGGTTGAGGGTAGTTTAGTTGGTGAACATGTGGTCAAAATGATTGGCTATGCTGAAAGGCTTAAAGTCTTGGAATTTCCACTTCCACCTGGCCATATGATGGACATGTTGCTTTCTTCACCCCCCATCTTATGACAGTTTTGTCTTGAACTACAACATGACTGGGATGGAGAAGACACCGGAAGAGGTGCTCGCCATGTTGAAAACTACAGAAGGAGGACTGCAGAAAAATTGCAAGCAAGTGTTGCTTGTGAATGAAACCGCCAGTTTCAAAAAGAAGAAAGGCAAGCCAAAGAAGGGCAAGGGCACCGGTAAGACCGGCTCCCAAAGCAACTCTAAGGGCAGAGCCAAGAATGAAACTGAGCGCTTCTACTGCAAGGGCACAGGGCACTGGAAGAGAAACTGCAAGAAGTATCTCGAAGATAAGAAGTCTGGGAAAACCAGAAAAGGTATAATTGTTATACAAGTTAATGTCATTGACGTTTTTCTTGCTAGCGAAAATTCTAAGTCTTGGGTATTTGATACCGGATCGGTTTCTCACATTTGCAACTCGATACAGGGACTTCAGAAGGTGCGCTGGCTGGCAAAGAATGAGGTTGTGATGCGGGTCGGGAATGGCGCTGGAATCGCCGCTCAAGCCGTCGGCAATATGCCTCTACGTCTCCCTTCGGGATTTATTTTGGAACTTAGTAACTGTTATCTTGTTCCGGCATTGTGTAGAAACATTATCTCCGGATCATGTTTAGTGCATGATGGGTATTCATACAAGTCTGAGAACAATGGTTGTTCACTTTATTGTAAGGATATGTTTTATGGATTTGCACCCATTGTTGGGGGCCTTTTCATACTAAATGTTGAATGTGGAAATGATGTCTTTAACGTGAATGCTAAACACCTTAAGAAGGCTGATACCACCACCACTTACTTGTGGCACTGTCGACTTGGCCACATCGAAAAGAAACGCATGCAAAAACTCCAGCCAAATGGAGTTTTTCCGTCCTTTGATTTTGAATCATTTGACACATGTGAAGCTTGTCTGATGGGGAAAATGACCAAGACGCTGTTCATGGGTCATCCTGAACGGGCGGGTGAATTATTGGAAATAATACATAGTGATGTATGTGGTCCAATGAACACGGCCGCACGGAGTGGGTATTTTTACTTCGTGACTTTTACTGATGATTTAAGTCGGTATGGCTATATCTACTTAATGAAGCATATGTCAGAAACCTTTGAAAAGTTCAAAGAATTTCAGAATGAGGTAGAAAATCATCGTGACAAAAAGATTAAGTTTCTGCGGCCTGATCGCGGAGGTGAATATCTTAGTCATGTGTTTGGCCAACATCTGAGTGACCGTGGAATCGTTTCATAGCTTACGCCTCACGGAACTCCACAGAGAAATGGAGTAATGGAACGATGTAATTGAACCTTGTTGGACATGGTAAGGTTGATGATGTCTCTTACGGATCTTCCGATATCTTTTTGGGATCACGCACTAGAAACTGCCGCTCACACATTAAACAGAGCACCGTCTAAATCTGTTGAGACGACACCATACGAGTTATGGCATGGGAAGAAACCCAATTTGTCGCATCTCAAAGTTTGGGGTTGTGAAGCTTATGTAAAACGTTTACAACCAAGCAAACTCGATCCCAGATCAGACAAATGTAACTTTGTAGGTTATCCCAAGGAAACCATTGGGTATTTCTTCTACCAACCCTCCGAGTGCACAGTGTTTGTCGCTAAAAACAGAGTCTTTCGCGAGAAAGAGTTTCTTGCAAAATAATTAAGTGGGAGGACAGTACAACTTAATGAGATTACTGAATCTTCGGCAACTATTGATATGGCTAAGGAACCGGATGAAATTCTGCTAATTGTCCCTACAACCGAGACGGAAGTTGTCGCATGTGATGTGGAAACTTCAGACAATGTTGTAACTGAACCGCGCAGATCAGGAAGGGCTATCCAGCCACCTGAGTGGTTTCATAATGAAATCTTCATTCTTGAAGACGATGAACCAGCACACTACAAGGAAGCGATGGCAAGGCCCAGCTCAAGGGAATGTCACAAGGCCATGAAATCCGAGATGGAATCCATGTATGAAAACCAAGTTTGGAACTTGGAAGAACTTCCAGAAGGCGTAAAACCCATTGGTTGTAAATGGATTTTCAAAAGAAAGACGTACGCAGATGGTAACATTACTATCCACAAAGCTAGACTTGTCGCGAAAGGGTTCACGCAAGTTCCATGAGTGGACTACGACGAGACTTTCTCACCCGTAGCTATGCTTAGGTCTGTTCAGATATTACTAGAAATTGCTTCTTATTTCGACTATGAAATATGGCAGATGGATGTCAAAACGGCTTTCTTAAACGGAAACCTCAAAGAGGATGTATACATGATATAACCAGAAGGTTTTGTCATTCATAAGGTTGCTGGAAAGGTATGCAAACTTCCAAAAGCCATTTATGGACTGGAGCAAGTGTCGAGGAGCTGGAACGTTCGTTTTGATGAAGTGGTCAAAGAGTTTGGCTTCATCAGGAATGACAAAGAATCTTGTGTTTACAAGAAGTTTAGTGGGAGCGCAAAAGCATTTCTAATCTAGTATGTGGATGACATATTGTTGATTGGAAATGACGTGAATTTTCTTAGCAAAATAAAAGACTCATTGAAGAAGAGTTTTTCAATGAAAGACTTAGGCCAAGAGGCATATGTATTGGGCATCAGAATCTATAGAGATAGATCAAAATGCCTGATAGCGCTTAGTCAAAGCACGTACATTGACAAGGTGTTGAAAAGGTTCAACATGGAGAACTCCAAGAAGGGCCTTCTCCCCATGTCACCTGGCACAGTGCTTCGCAAGAATCGGTGTCCTCAGACTCTCGATGAGCGAGTACAAATGAATGATGTTTCATATGCCTCAGCAGTTGGTTCTATTATGTATGCCATGCTATGTACAAGACCGGATGTTTCCTATGCGCTAAGTGTTAGTAGCCGGACCAATGTGATCCAGGATTGGAACACTGGGCCGCAGTCAAGGGTATTCTTAAGTACCTCAGAAGGACCAAGGATTTACTCCTTGTGTACAGAGGTGATGAAGAGCTCGTTGTAAGTGGTTACACTGATGCAGGCTTCATGACTGACCCAGATGACTTCAAATCTCAATCAGGCTATGTTTTCATATTGAACGGTGGCGCAGTAGATTGGAAAAGTTCCAAACAAAAGACTATGGCGGATTCTACGACGGAGGAGGTATATGTTGCTGCTTCAGAAGCCTCCAAGGAGGCGGTACGGAACAAGCAATTTCTTGAAGACCTTGGTGCGGTTTCTAGTGCCCAAGACCCGGTGGAGATCTATTGTGATAATAGTGGCGCCGTGGCCCAGGCAAGGGAGCCAAGTTCGAACCATAAGACAAGACATATTCAATGCAAATATGAACTCATTCGACATCATGTCGAAGAGGGTTTAGTGAAAGTACGCAAAGTTCACACAGATCTAAATGTGTCAGACCCGATGACAAAGCCTCTGCCACGAGCAAAGCATGAGCAGCACCGGATAGCCATTGGTGTAAGGGAAGCCATGTAACTGGATTATGACTCTAGTGTAAGTGGGAGTCTGTCGAAGATATGCCCTAGAGGTAGTAATAACAGTTATTTTGTATCTCCAAGTTTGTAGCGAATGTTTATGTTCCATGCTATAACTGCTATGACTCCCGAGTCTGCAATAACACGAGGCTCGGAGGGAAACTCATATGCACGTGTGGTATAATAAACGGTAAAATGTACTCCTAGTCTTGCCTCTAAGACTGGCTGAAGTATTGCATGATGATCATGTTTTCCTTATCATGGGCATGTCTATGCTGGCAATTTTGAGGGCACGATGTTCGTAGAATATTTGTGTTGGATCGACCCAAATTAATGTTAGGCTATGAGATACATTCGTCACAAGTTAATGGTTAATAACACAGAGAAGTTAATGTTCGCATAATTCCTTAGACCATGAGAGTATCGAGTTCCTTCATGCTTTCTTCGTGAAATTTGGGGTTTGTTAGCGTCATCCATAAATGGGTGGCTATTACGGTGGCTTACGGGTTCACGGAAAAGTATGACTAGAAACCAGATAGCTCAAGATTGGGAATTTCTACTCCGGCGATGGAGAGATATTCTCGGACCGTCTCGATGTCACGGTATCCATCATCGTCTGGCCAGACACAATGTGATTTGATCATAGGGATGCCGGAACACGAAAATGAGAAAAGAGAACAAAACCGGTAACGAGGTAACTTGCATAGTGGACAAGTTGTTGATCCACGGGGATCCAGATAAATATCACCTCGGGTATTTGTAACATATCATGAAGCAACGGGAATAGCACACGCTAACTGGAGGTTCACTTGAATATTTCTTCGTGTGGGTATAGGGATCAATATGGGTGTCCATGGCTCCGATGTTGATCATTGATCGGAAAGTGTTCTGGTCATGTCTAAACTTCACCGAACCTATAGGGTCACACGCTTAAGGGTCATCTATCTGCTGAATACTAGACAGGGAGTCTGAGAGAAATTCACTAATCCGGAATTGTTTTAGAATGAATCCAAAATCATTTTAGTGGGTACTGGAATTATTCTAAGACCCACATAATTTTTTTTGGAATTTATGATCGCTGAAAAATGTCGTCATGAATAGTGAAAACACATTCTTGTTTGCTTTTCGCAGATGAAGATAACTAATCTTGAATTGTTCCGGAACGCATCGAAAATTATTTTAAGTGGGTACTGGAAATGTTCTAGTCCCACATAAATATTTTCGGTTCGAACGGACGCTGAAAAATGTCGCCATGAATAGTGAAAGTGCTTTTTGGGTGGCTTCTTGGAGAAGCCACCTTGAGGGCCTTTTTGGTATTTGCCCCCTTGGCTTCTTGGAGAAGCCACCCTTGGGCTTGGCATATAAAGAGGTGTGGAGGGGGCTGCCTAAAGGATCATCCCTTGCTCTTATACACATGCCATAACTTGTCTGGCTTCTCTCCCTCCCAGCGAAATAGCTTCGTAGAGCCGAAAGGCTGTCTGGGTTCCGGCAGGAACTAGTTTTGGACGGTGAAGCCCTGCCGGATAGCTAACACCGTATGTGTGCAACCCCATAGAGATATTGTAGTTTCGATCTTTTGCCCGAGGGGCTGTTCGAGTGTCCTCCTGAAGGGCTGTCCGAGTTACCGACCGATTTTCGAGGGTCCTCCTGAAGGGCTGTCCGCGACATCGTTCGGGGGACTGTCCGACCGCCTCCCGAAGGGCTGTCCGGAGAGGGAGTACATCCTCGCTGTTGGGAGGTTGTAAATCCTAGCTGCGGGGATCTGCACTGATGATCTCCACCGACTCTTCTTTCGCTTGTCTACGAGTCGGTACGGATGAGATCAAACCTTGTATGTAGTCTCCATAGTGGTCCTGGGTGTGCTCGCTATACCGAAATTTTTGTTTTTTGTTGCGTTCCCCTTCAGCTATTACCAAGCGCAAAAAACACAACACTGAACAGACAGACAACCACAAAGAGGACAGGGTAGGGCAACCCAGCAACAGGGTTGATAGAAATCCTAGCTAATGACCTCAACCATTGGAATCACCCATGCAACATGGAGGCACACATGTGTCTAATAAAACAACACACATGCAAACTCCATTGAATAGGCAGCCTCGACAGCATACAACAACCGTGTGAACTACCCTGGCTTTACCATGGGGGCCCTTTGGTTTCTCCAATAGAGCATCTAACTCCTAGATGTAGTTGGAAAGTCCTACCCGGTAACTTATGTAGGTGTGCTGAGTACACCCAAGTGGGTTTGATAGATAAGTCTCGTTTGGTAGACTAGCTTGCCTTGCAGATGACTTACGTCCGAGTCAGTCGTTCCCAACACACAACCCAACACATTTTCGGACCAACGGGCAAATAAGCTATAGAGCCCGCTACTCGAGGGAGGTGGTCTACAATGCATGGACCAAGGGTGCGCCCGAGGCCACCTCATCTGCTACTCATTTTCTCTTGTCTCGTGTTGCGCCACCAATTGCGTTGGTGGTGTCCGGGTACGCATGGTTGGGTGGATTGTCTATCCTATTCGTTCGTGTCTATTGTATCGAGGTTTGCTCATTTGATTTAATTGTGGACACTTTCCTCCTTTTACCCGTGCATCCACCGACGCGAAGCATGGGAAGATCAGATAGCACTAAGGGTACTCATGAGCGAGGATACCCCCTTATATCGGGTACTCCAACATCTGCCTTGTGCATTGGTTGGAGTGGCCGTCGCAAATACTAACTCGGCTATTGGCTTGTGCCAGGCCGGATTATACTCAGTTGGTGAACGCTCGCTGCTTGGGGTCCAGTTTGGTTTGAGTGGCTTGGTAGAGGCATCTGGTTTGTATGGTCATGGACACGCCCACTCATTACTGCGTATTGATTACTTTTGGTGATCCGGAAATGGAGCAGAAAGGATTCTTGCATTTTCCCTAAAGGTGACCCTAAGTTATCGAATCAACGAGAGGAAGGTGCCCTTTAAGCTAGGGTATAAAACAAGCTTTTGCTACAGAATTGAATTCCGGCTTTCGACCGGATCATAAATCAAGCTGACACTGAAAAAACTTATAATAAAAATAGGCATGGGTATGAGGACGTATGCTTACAACCATATATTCGTGCTAGGACCATCATGATCTTAATTTGTTCTCTGGAAGTCATCCATCAAGATGTGCTTGCTACGTATCGAAGGGGGGATGTGTCCAAATTACATCTTGATCGGCACACGTCTGGCATGAAGAGTTAGTTTACCAACCAAATGCCCTATCTATTGCACGAGGTTACCCCGGTAATTAAGATTGCAATAATCAGACAAAAGCATTGAGCGTTTGATGACTACACCTATTGGATCCCCAAGGATAGGATCTGTATTACCGTACTAAACCTTTTTGTCACCAGTGTTCAGAATAACACTTCACGGTCTCCCTACCCTTAGCCTATCCGTGACCCGCTCTCCCTGATCCTGGGTACCTGCAGGGATGAAGAGCGCAAACGAGACAAGAGACAACTACAGAACAACTTTATTCTACACATATGAGATGTTAATTCGAAGTACTTTCCATTGATCCCTCCAATGAATACACCGGGTTGCAAGGCCCTTGCCTCAACCCATGACCTTACCGAACGACTCACACATGGAGATAAGTTCACACGACAAACCCATCGAAGAACACATCATGGAGATTGATTGATAATATGTTGTACAACAGATGTCGTGTGTGATACATAATTACAACTATGGCTAGATTTCTGAGAACTATGGCGGTGGTGAAGGTTGTGGCTATGGAGATGGGAAATGGTGGCTAGGGCTGATGGAGATGGCTATGGTGAATATGATGATGATTGGCTTGTTCTGCAATGTTCCGTTGCTCATTTAGTGTCGCTCCCTTTATAAAGGTTGTTTAGGTGGATCAGACGCCTCATTTGCCATGCCATACGACCACCACTACTGCAAGATGGTCCAAATGCGATAGATGAACCAAAGACCATTCGATCAAACTGTGTGCGATGAATTAATCGCAAATGGTGTTGTAATAAGACGGTCATCAATAATACGAACCATTTGCGATCTCGGAGACATCAAACACGAGTCAGATTAGAGTTGCGTGTGCGATATGTGGCATACAGTTGATCCATACGAACTGTTTGCGATGACCAGAACAATAGAAATAGTCAGCCAGATCAAGGTGTGTGTGATATACATCATACAATTCACTCAGATGAACTATTTTCGCTTAGGTAACACAACAGATGTGTGTGATAGATGGCATACAGTTTAGTCAGATGAACTGTTTGCGAGGTGTGAAAACAATAGAAACGATTCAACTTAATAAGATGTGTGTGATCCGCAGCAAACAGGTTCCTAATTAGAAATGTGTGGGAAGACTAATAATAACACAGACAATTGCTTCTAATAAGTTGTGTGTGTTGTGGGCAAACACTTGCTAGTATACAATTGTGTGTGATTGATGAAATCATCACCAACGGATTCCCTAGTTCACTCTATGTGCGATGTGATTTGGTCTTTCTATAGAAGAACAACATATATAACCAAAATAAACACCAATTACATAAGTGCCTATACAAAACTTTCGCACACACCTCAATAAGCAATCACATGAATTCTAAACTAGGAGAAACGATCATCTAATCATCTACTTCTTGTGATGCTATCGCCACTGCTCTGTGGCTCGATCCCTCGTCTGGGGTAGGACGAAGGCACTTCCTTATGTCAACAATCGTTCTATACATTTCATAGCTTGTGTAAGCGTCCTTGGCTGTGTATTTGGCGTGTTCTTCATCTAGTCTCTGCTCCCAGGCACTATGTCAGGCGATCTTGTCCTTGCTCTCATCCTTCATCTTCATGTAGAGAGTAGTACACATGCCATGGAGATATCATCCAAAACAATCCTTCATTTTGATGTACCAGTAAAAGCATGCATATATTAGCTAGGATATTAATTTTGTATTAGTTATGCAATATATTACTCCCTCTGTTTCCAAATATAAGCTTTTCTAGAGATTCCAATATGGACTACATATAGAGCAAAATGAGTGAATCTATACTCTAAAATGCGTCTATATACATCTGTATGTAGTCCATATTGAAATATCTAAAAAGACTTATATTTAGAAACGGAGGGAGTAAATCCATGCATATATTAGGTAGGATATTATTTATGCATTAATTATATGATTAGTGCTGATACAGATATTTGGTATAATATTGATAACACACTAAGCATGTTAAGTGCTCACCATTGGAGCAATCTAGGTCGTTGGATTGACCTACTTTGATGGTCGGGATTAGTTGGATCTGCGCGTATGGGCCTTTTTATATTGGTATATATATCGAGGATATTATGCAATATATATATATATATATATATATATATATTCAATGCATGCAAATATTATGTAGGATATTAGTTGTGCATTAACTATGTGATTAATGCTAATATTGATATTTGGTATGATATTAATTACACACTAAACATATTGAGCGCTCACTATTGGAGCAATTTAGATCAATGGATTGATCTTGTTTGATGACCGAGTTAGTTGTATATGCCCTTTTGGATATTTTATATTGGCTTATAGATATAGATAGGGAAAAATAAATAGTTTTGAGAGGTTGCGGGTGTGTTCTAAATGTAGTGGCACAGATTTAAACATTAAACTCAGCCAAAGGTTAAGGCGGTAATATGTACTTATCTATTTCTGGTTCCATTGTTCCAAATGCCAACGTTGTGTTTGTATTTGTATGTTGTATGGGTTGTATGGTATCCACACATGCCACACTAAGGAAATAGAGAGAAACAAAAATAGAAAACATATGCACCATAGTATCTCATATCATTACTGCAGGATGGTCCAAACGCGACACTAAAATTAGAGACCCTTTGAGAAACTGTGTGTTGCATTAATGGCAAACGATGTTGTAAGAAAACCATCAAAAATGATACGAATTGTTTGCGATGGCGAAGACATCAAACACAATTCAGATTAGAGTTGCGTGTGCGATACATGGCATACAGTTCACTTGAATAAACTATTTGTGATTAGGAAACACAATAGAAATTGTCAGCCAGATGAAGGTGTGTGTGATATATGACATACAGTTCACTCGGATGAACTGTTTGTGATTAGACAACATAACCGAAACAGTCAGCCAGATCAAGGTGTGTGCGATATACGACATATAGTTCACTCAGTTGAACTGTTTGCGATGATCCAAGACAACATAAATGGATCAACTTAACAAGATGTGTGTGATACACGACAAACAGGTCCGTAATCAGAAATGTGTGCGGAGACTGATAATAACACATACGATTGCTGCTAATAAGCCATGTGTGTTGTTGGCAAACGCTTGCTGGTATACAATTATCAGTGATTGATGAAATCATCACCGACGGGTTTCCTAGTTTACTCTGTGTGCGATGTGATTTGCTCTGTCTACAGAAGAACAACATATATAACCAAAATAAACATCCAATTACATAGCACACACCTCAATAAACAATTACATGCATTCTAAACTAGGAAATGATCATCTACTTCTTGTGATGCTGCCACCACTTCTCTGTGGCTCGATCCCTCATTTGGGGCAGGAAGAAGGCACTTCCTCATGTCAAAAATCTGCCTGTACATCTCGTAGCTTGTGTGCGCGTCCTTGGTCGCTTACTTGCATTACAAAAAAATACACTTCTGTGATGATACGTGTTTGTCACGGTAGGTCACGTTTTTTTTTCATGCCTGTACATCCATGACGATTTTATGAAAGAATCAAGATAGTCATACATGTGCTGTCGTAGAAGTGTTCCATCACATTACCAAAATTATGATCATGGAAGTGTCCACTTCCATGACGATAAATCGCGCGTCACAGAAGTGCTTTCGTCAAGGGTGACCGACATGTGGCATCCACCGTAACGGAATGCCGTTAAGCTATCGGGTCCGATTTTGGATCTGATAACCCGTTAATAGCCCCGGCCAATGGAGATTTTCCACATGTAAAATCATCATTCGCTGGAGGAAACACGTGTCGGCTCACCGTTCGGACAGATGTCATCCAGTCATTGGACCCAAGGCACCTGTGATACATCGACACGTGGCACGACCCAAGAGAGGCCCATTCCTGTGAAAAGGCCGGCCTGTTTGACTTGGTCAAAAGGTGGTGGGCCGGCCCACGGAAAGCCTGTTAACGGTCTGCTCGCATATAGCCCATTTACAGCCCGCTAACCCAGGGCATGTTACGACCTCTTCGAATTAGGCCTAGTACCGTCATCTGGGCCGTTCAATATGATTCCAACCCTTTTTAACTTCCGGCCCATGTATGGCACATGACGTCTTTTGGCCCATATGAGGCCCTTTGTAACTCTTGGCCCATTAACGGCCCGTGGTGAAACTGGCCCGTAATGAACAGTGTATCACTTCATACCCATTAACGGCCCATTATTCCATTGGGCCATTTCTAGCCGAGGTTATCTTTCGACCTTCTCAGGGCACATTTATTCTTGGGTTCATTTCCAGCATTTGGTTACTTACGGCCCGTTACTTTCATTTTGTGCTTGTGGGCCAAATTCAGCCCGTGGTTACAGTCGGCCCGTTTGTGGCCTGTCAATACGTTGGGTCGTTTTCATGTAAAAAAACCCGTTGGGCTGTTTTCATAGAGTTATCAAATACGGCCTATTAACGGCCCGTTATGGTCCAGGAATAGTATGGCCCATGATTGGCAAAATGATGATACGCCCCGTAGAAGGCCCATGGATCCTACGGCCCGTAGAAGGCCCATGGATCATACGGCCCATAGAAGGCCCATGGATCCTACGGCCCGTAGAAGCCCCATGGATTCTATGGCCCGTATAGAAGGCCAATGGATCCTACAGCCCGTAGAAGGCCCATGGATCATACGGCCCACAGGAGGCCCATGGTTACAACAGTCCGTGTGTTGCCATGATTATTTTGGCCTAGATTCCAAAAATAGGTTATTGTGGCCACTAGAAAAACACAGAAAAAGAACTGCAATGACTACAAGCAAACAACTAAACAAGACAATAAGGAAATAAATAAGCAAGCAATTAACGCTAGCCTATTACCGCTATTACACATATTACATCCACTGGGCATCAAAGTTTGCCACCTGTGCAAATATAGGGAACAAAGCAGCATATTACATACACTGGCCGTCAAAATTGCCAACCAGTGCAAATAAACGCGACAGCAAAACAAGAGCATAACTGAAACAACTTCAGAAGAGCTCAAGAAACGTTATCCTGGGCATCCACCATGCTGGAAATAAGCTCCAACGCTTGCTATTGCACCAGAAAGTATGCATATGAATGCTCCAGGGACTTCCGCAGTCCTTCCGCTTCTTGTCGCAGCATAGCTGACCGATATCTTTCAGCTTGTAGTTGAGACTCAAGAAACCGAACTGATTCAGACAGTGAGTTTGAATAGCTTGTGCAAGCGGTGGTGGCCAGTAACTCGAACACTAAACCAAGACAGGACTTTGGGGTTGTCTCACTGTCTTCGAGATAGTCTTCCTTAGCTGTTTTATCAGCTTTGTTGGAGACCAACAAGGATGTGTCACTATCCTGAACCTTATCTGCATTACTTCCTTTACCATTGCTTAATAAGGCACTCTTCCCCAATATTCTATCAGCATTCTAAAAGAAGAAACAAGCAGACACATAACAGGTTTAGCATGTACTAGTATATGAAACTCATTTCGGTGAACCAGTTCATTAGTAAGGTGGACAAGATTAAACTACCAAGTCTTCTATTAACAAGTACTAGTACATGATAAAAGCATCAAACAACATATATCTATGTCCTATGGTCACTTCATTGTCTTGCCAAATCAAAATAGAGACACGGTTCAAATCATATCAGTTCAAGACAAAGCATTAGTAAAAGAATACAAAGTGTGGGAAACTACACGGCACAACAAGATTTCAGATGGGTACCACGGGTCTACATGTACAACAACACTATTGGCTCTGTTGTGATGCTAGTAATGTGCATGATATGAAAGTCAACTGTATACACAATTGAAATTGAAATCAACAGAGCTATTGATAAGAGCAAACCTGTTAAAGAAACATGTGTGAACATACCTGCTGTGCCATTGGAGTTTCGATTGGATCCTTCAATTTAAAAATAAGTTTGTATGAGTAAATACAGTGACAAGAGCAAAGCAATCATAGTTAAAAAAGGCGCGCCTAAGCGAGCGCTTAAGCGCGCCTAGGCTCTAGGCTTTGGCAAAACGCATTGCGCATAATTACACATAATCTGTGCATAACTGCGCATAAGCATGCGCTTTGGTCAGTAAAGCGCAAGGCGGTGGCAAAATGCACAATTAACGCCTAGTGCTTTTTTGAACTATGATAGCAATGGAATCTTAAATTAGAACAGATGTTCTTCATGTTTAGGCACTTGTTCTACATGAACAGAGTACAGTAAGACGCAAGAATATAGTAGTTAAAAATAGAAAATGAGCTCATAGACCTTACCACATTCTTGGTTCGGGACCAGTACAGAACAAGGCGTTCCCAGTCATCGTCCAGTAAATGTGTCTCAGGAGAACGTAAGGGAATTTGATGAGTTTCTTTGCCGGTGAAGTATGTTTTCTTCAGGTAATTCCGATACTGCCACCAAGCATTCTTGAAGATAGCAGAGGTATTAGCACATGTTACCTCATCCTGAGTTTCCAAATCAGTCCTTCTCTATAGAGAAAAATGGGAAAATTTTCTGTATTATAACCATCATGGAATTAGGATGTATGGGACAAAGCAAAGTAATTGCCATGAATAACATTACTTACACATAACTCCTAGACAAACACCTACAACTGGCATTTTCCTTCATCTTCAGTATAATATTTTCCAAGATGGAAAGATACGCACATATGATTTAACAACATCAAATGCGATAGATGCTAAACTACGACTAGCTGGTTGTGCTTCGTCCATAGGAATAGGCGTACTAACGAGTGGAGTTGGGGTTCGCCGTGGTAATACTAGCCCTTTGGGCACTGGAGCTGCCTTACTAACTGCTCTTGTTTGGGAGCTCTATGGTGGAGATGGTGCTATGTTAACAGGAACTGGGATACTATCTGCTGGGGTTGGGTTTAGATTGGGTGAAGTTGGTTCTCTCTCCATTGCAGTAGGGGTACAATCTGCGAGACTTTGGGTTATGTGTGGTAGGGCTAGTCTTGTGCATGTACAACTGGGGTGCTATCTCCACCAAGAGGTAGCACTGTTTTATTTGAAGACCCTGTTTTTAGTCCACTAGATACTGGCATCACCCGCTCCAATTCAAATGGCTGATAAACAGGAAACATAGTTGAATGTACAGACATTGTATGAGAGACAGATGCAATAGATAGTGTGGAAAAAAGAGGGCATGAAATAGTTGACATGTATATTGTTTAACTAAAACAGATAACATGACATAATTTCATATATATGATGTATATCTAAACTAGATAGCATAGCATAACATAATTCAAAGAAATGATGAATAACTAAACAGGATCGCCTGACATAATTCACCTACATGTTATCTAAGTAATAAGGATCGCATCATTTAATTCACATATGTGATTTATATGCTAAACAGAGGGCATTCGATATGATGTCTGGACTAAGAACATGGTGTTGAATATTGTGTATACAATGTCTAAACTATTCAATGCAAGACACCATATGAATGATATGAGCAGTATAACCATGCCAAGTTAGAGCATACACCTCAGTGGGGGAATAGGACTGCTCATCTGTCTCTGAATCCATCTCTGAGGAGCTATCGGGACCCAACAAGAGATCTTCTTTGACAGCTAGCACTGTCTGCTCTGAAGGCCTTGTTTTCACTCTAGATTTTTCAATCTCCCACCCAAATGGCTGATTCACAGGAAGAGTAGTTTAATGTAGAAACATTGTCGACAAATGGAAATGTAATGAAGAAAATGATGGGCAAGATATCATCCAAATATATGATGCCTGGTTAAATAGGATGGCATTGCACATTTCACATATATTATGGCTGGCTAAAAGACATGAGACTGCATAATTCCCATATATGATATAGAAACTAAACAGGTGGCATTACAAAACATGTCTAAACTAAGTAGATGACATATATGATGTCAAAAGTAGGCACTACAAGGCAACATATGCATGATATGACTAACATCATCATGCCAAGGTAGAGCAAACACCTTGGGGGGTAAATAGGAGTGGTCAGCAGCATCTTAATCCGCCTCAGAACAGATATGTTCCTCTGGATTACAATCTGGGGAGGGGTGCGAAGGATTTGCCATTGAACCCACCATGGACCGATGTCTGCATGACATTGTATTGCCGCGCAAAACTCTTCTCTTTTTATCTACATGTTCAGCATGACTGTGTACAATATCTGACATGCATACAAAAAAAAATATGGTG
This sequence comes from Triticum aestivum, assembly GCF_018294505.1. Taxonomy (NCBI): domain Eukaryota; kingdom Viridiplantae; phylum Streptophyta; class Magnoliopsida; order Poales; family Poaceae; genus Triticum; species Triticum aestivum. The sequence goes on along the minus strand of NC_057800.1, from coordinate 106,064,645 downwards.
AGATTATGTGAGGAGAGCATGCAGAAATTAAGAGTGATGGTAACAACTAGTGGATGGATCGAAAAATAATGATAGCAGGCTGATGATTGCTTTAATTTAATAAAAAGACAGATGATGATTGCTTTACTATTTGTTTCCCACCCAAGATGAACAACATAGGCATACCCTAGATGAACCAGATATTAGACAGAGATACTATTCATTGCTTCCTCGATATGTGCCCCACAACTAATTTGGAACTCAAGTTTGAACATTAATTTGGACCTGACTTGGAGTCCAAGAGGTGAACAGGACGTCAAGGCTGAAGCAGCACAAGACAGACATCGTTAGTCTCATGTGGGATTCTAATAGCATCTCCAATAGATGATGTAAAATAGATGTAAAATTTACATCACCAAAAACCACCTAACTACAAAAGATGAGGTAAAAACTATTGACTCTGAATTTAACTGTCGAAACTGAAATTTACTGTGGAATCTGAATGTTACTGTCGAAACTGAACACAATGGTAGCAGAGAGGCACTTGATATAGTTTAGGGAGGGCCTGCAGTTCATCTTCGACCTGCACCCACCCTGAGCCGCCAGCCACCACCGGCCGAACCGCCGGCCCCAGCGCCGCCTCGCCGCCCCGAACAACTCCCCACCGCCGGTCCGCCGCCACCCCGGCCAGCCCTCTAGGCCCCCCGCCCCCACCCTGAACCCTAAGATAGATAGTGGGGTACCTCTCCGGCGAGCCCCCGTCCCCGTTGCGGGTGGTTCTTACTTAACTCCGGCGAGGCCCCCCACCCCCTGAAAATCGACTGACCCAAAAGTCGACTTAGTCGACTGAAGTGTAGCTAAATCAGAGCAGAGCAGTAGCACGAGCGAGGGGGAGAGCAGTAGAGGAAGCGCGAACGAGCGAGAGCCGAAGCAGTAGCAGCGCGAGTGAGCGAGCGAGAGCCGGAGTAGCAGCAGCAGCAGATCCGGCTGGTACGGCCGCCGCTGTCGAAGGGGCCTCGCACTGGGGGAGAGCCGCTGTGGAGATGTCGCCCGCGGCACCGGCTTCAAGGTAGCCTCTCCATGGGGGTGCGGGATGGAGCATCGTGGGCGCCGGGAGGTCGAGTTAAGGAGAAGGTGCGATGCGATGAGTGTACAATCTCTTTGGTGGCGCCGAGTAGGCCTCGGCTTCGTCCGAGGAGTCGGTGAGGATGTTGCACTTCCGGTGGAGCAAGTTAAGGTGGTGCTATGGGGATGGAGCAGCCGCGATAGACGAGGCGATCGTCGGAGCAGCTCCTTGGAGGTGGAGGACGCGGCGGCTAAACCGGCGGGACGACGAGATAGACGATGGATCCTCATCCAGGGAGGTGGACGAGGGACGTCGAGCTGTTGCGGTGGTCGACATCATCGAGAAAGAGGCTCCGGCTGGGCAGCGGTGAGGTGGCGGACGGAGGAGGGTGGGGTTTCGCGGCTGGAGCAGAGAGGTTATGGCGGCCTGGGATTTCGAATGGCAAAAAGGAGGCGATGGGAGGGGGTGAACCATGATTTATGGACGCGCTTGTCCAAAATGTAGGGTGTGTTACAAAAGTACCCCCTACCGATTTGAACTAGCGACCCTTTCGGCTCAGGGTTAGAAGGGGGATTTCGCATGTCGGGATTTGGTAGCTGGAGGGAGTTTTCGCGCACGTTCTAATTTCGGGATAGCAAGGCGTGGGTTGTGAAGGCGCCAGTTTTGGGAGCACGATATCTGAATTTTCGGGATATAACAAGGCGCGGGTTGAATTTTAGGGACAAGACTAACGTGTAATACTGTACTTGTACGTACCAAATCAATTCGCACTTCCCTCAACCAAAAAGAAAACGAAAAAAATAAAACTAACCACACCACACAAAGAGAGAGTCTTGCCCTGTTTTACTATAAAAATGCTATTCAAAGCTACTCCCTCCTTCCATCTATATAGGGCCTAATGCATTTTTCGATGCTAACTTTGACCAAATATTAGAGCAATAATATATGACATGCAACTTACACAAAGCACACCATTAAATTTGCCTGTGAAAGGTTCTTTCAATGATATAATTTTCGCATTGTGCATGTCATGTACTATTAATCTTGTCAATAGTCAAAGGCGGTCTTAAAAATGCATTACACCCTATATAGATGGAAGGAGGGAGTATGAATCCATGTTATGTCCAATTAATTTTTTTCGCTTGCTGTATGATGCATGTAACCTACTCATACCAACATTTTAGTGCATTCCAAATGTCTATACTACCGCTGCATTTCCAACTGAATTTGAATTCGTTTCTCTATTTCAATAAGAATCTACAATCATGATTGTTGCCAACTTCAACCATCATTCATGTATTACTTTAAAAACACACCACATGATTACTATAGAGATAGATATGAACTATGTGTACTACATGAACTCGAATTCTATTTTTTGAATACACTTGATGTTGATTCCAAATAATAGTACATTTGATGTACTAACTATATATTCATAATCTAAGCCATGTTCCATACGTACACCATGTTTATCACACATAGTACAGTGCCCCGCCCCCTACATTATGACAAGTATTTAGACCTGAGCTGCAAAATCCACACATTAGCCCAAATTATGATCAATGTTCTATATATTATACTTAGTACTAGCAAGGTGCCCATGCGTTCCACAAAACATCAACATGATCAAGGGGAGGCCTAATTTGCAAATATGGAGAGGGGTGTGGGTATCTTTTTTCAAAATTGCCATAGTTTCCTTCCTATCCGTCAGATATAAATCGGACGGCCTATATTGCAGGATGGCAGGCACACCATCATCAAGAACTCCGTTTTTTATAAGAGTAGAGATAAAATATATTATATGTAGTATAACATGTTCATAACCACACCATGTGTATCACCGTTATATATATTCACACATGCGTCGGTTTAAAACACTATGACAAATTCTTCAAATATCCAAATTCTCTTTTTATAATGAAGTATGATCTCTGTTCGTCTTTTACACCCACACAATCCTCTTATCTTTGTAGCTAGCGCTAACTTTCTCTCGTGCATGCACACGCCCGCACCCTCTCACCCTCCCTCAACATTCTCTAGATCCATCGTGCAAATTCGTCTTTTCACTTTAGTTTGTTTACCCACGGTGTGTGGAGGCCCATATCCTTCTTTACGGCACACATCGATCAATATGCTTCTCTAGCCAGGTGTGCCTAGCACAAACACAAGCTCCCCCTCTTCTGTTATCACCGTCCATGCCTCACTCCCACCACTGTTTTCATTGATCTCGTACTCGCACACTCCTTCCCCCTCGATATAGTATGACTCACGCACCACCTCCTAGATGCATCCCTCTCTCTCTTACCTTCTCTCCGTGCCTCATTTGCTTCTAACACACACATGCATGTATACTGATCGATCTCCCAACATATACCTAGGTCGACTTTAACTATTCCCCCCATCGATCGACGTACCTCACAAGTTATGTCTCTCCTTTCTTTGACAAAGGACGATTGATCTTCCTATGTACTGACGTCTGGTTACCACAGCCACATCGTCCCCCTCATCATTCGTGCATGCATCCTGAACCGTCTCTCAAACGCACGTGCACAGACAGGCAGCCATCCCTTCTCTTATTGATATTGCAGGCGTGCCCTCCGGTTGTCTAGCAAGCATATCCCAGCATTTGTTAGAAGCAACTCCACTACCACCCCCTCCAACACTCTAGCTCTGTCTCTCTCCCAACCTTATTCCTCTCCTACACATATGCATGGACGCCGATCGATCTCCCTTAATACATGAGGTAGATCGATCTCCCTTAATACATGAGGTAGGCCTCTCTCCTCCTCCACACATATACCAGCCATTGTACCTCTGTAGTTAATTAGGCCTCCCTCCCCCCCACCACACACCGATAGTAGAGCGCTGTAGGTAGGTATCCATTCCACAGAGACAAACTGCACATGTCCCCTCTCACGGTCCAATAGGCCATCCACTATATATCTCTGATGTGGGCACACACAAATTCAATGGCACTCTTTATCGATCGCGCGCGCGCACACACACACACACATCATCCCTCTCTTCGATTCTATGGACACCTCAAGCCGATGATACCTCCACTCTCTTCTCGTGGATCGCCCCCTCTATATATATGATATATCCAGGACTATATTTCACACACATTGCATATGTTACATTTTTTGATTGACCCCCCCCCCCCAAAAAAACTCTCATGAACCCACACACTATATCTCTCTATGTTTGTATCTCTCTCGCACAACCCCACTGTCGTGGGTTTGTCACGGTAGATGTCCTCGTGAAAGGACTTAGTCGTGGAGCCATCGCTAAGGGTTAGCTTAAAGGGGTTAAACCGGACAAGGGACAAGAGAGTTTTTATACTAGTTCGGCCCCTTCGATGAAGGTAAAAGCCTACGTCTAGTTGTGTCTGGTATTGCTGGGGTTTCGATGACCAAGGAGTGAATCCGCTTTGCCTGGCTCTCGAGTTGTTGTCTGTTGTCCCTAAACCACTGTCAGGTCGTCCCTTTATATACACAGGTTGACGCCCGCCAGTTTACAGAGTCCCGAGGCCGGATCATAAACGTGTCCGGCTCGGTCTCTATCCTTCCTATCTTACAATGCAAGTTACATGAGAAAGTCGGTTTACATCTATAGGCCTTAACTTGCCTTTGGGCCTTGGGCCTTTGTAAAGCGCCACCATCCTTACGTCTTCATGGGCTTCTCATCTTCTTGGAGTTAATCCGGCTACTCCTGGCCAGATTACGTCCAGTAGTAATGTCCCGAACACCCACATAGGTGGTTGATGTCTACTACACAACCTTCTTCTTGTAGACGTTGTTGGGCCTCCAGGTGCAGAGGTTTGTAGGACAGTAGCAAATTTCCATCAAGTGGATGACCTAAGGTTTATCAATCCATAGGAGGCATAGGATGAAGATGGTCTCTCTCAAGCAACCCTGCAACCAAATAACAAAGAGTCTCTTGTGTCCCCAACACACCCAATACAATGGTAAATTGTATAGGTGCACTAGTTCGGCGAAGAGATGGTGATACAAGTGGTATATGGATGGTAGATAAAGGTTTTTGTAATCTGAAAATATAAAAACAGCAAGGTAACTAATGATACAGGTGAGCACAAACGGTATTGCAATGTGTGGAAACAAGTCCTAGGGTTCATACTTTCACTAGTGCAAGTTCTCTCAACAATAATAACATAATTGGATCACATAACTATCCCTCAACATGCAACAAAGAGTCACTCCAAAGTCACTAATAGTGGAGAACAAACAAAGAGATTATGGTAGGGTACGAAACCACCTCAAAGTTATTCTTTCCAATCAATCCGTTGGGCTATTCCTATAAGTGTCACAAACAGCCCTAGAGTTTGTACTAGAATAACACCTTAAGACACAAATCAACCAAAACCCTAATGTCACCTAGATACTCCAATGTCACGTCAAGTATTTGTGGGTATGATTATACGATATGCATCACACAATCTCAGATTCATCTATTCAACCAACACAAAGAACTTCAAAGAGTGCCCCAAAGTTTCTACCGGAGAGTCAAGACGAAAACGTGTGCCAACCCCTATGCATAGGTTCATGGGCGGAACCCGCAAGTTGATCACCAAAACATACATCAAGTGGATCAATAGAATACCCCATTGTCACCACGGGTATCCCAAGCAAGACATACATCAAGTGTTCTCAAATCCTTAAAGACTCAATCTGATAAGATAACTTCAAAGGGAAAACTCAATCCATTACAAGAGAGTGGAGGGGGGAGAAACATCATAAGATCCAACTATAGTAGCAAAGCTCGCGATACATCAAGATCATATCACCTCAAGAACACGAGAGCGAGAAGAGATCAAACACATAGCTACTGGTACATACCCAGAGCCCCGAGGGAGAACTACTACCTCCTCATCATGGAGAGCACCGGGGTGATGAAGATGGCCACCAGAGAGGGATTGCCCCCTCCGGCAGGGTGCCGGAACGGGTCTAGATTGGTTTTCGGTGGCTATAGAGGCTTCTGGCGGTGGAACTCCTGATCTATTGTGCTCCTCGAAGTTTTTAGGGTATATGGGTATATATGGGAGGAATAAGTACGTCGGTGGACCTCCGGGATGTCCACGAGGCAGGGGGGCCTGCCTGGGGGTGGGTGTAACGCCTCAGACACACCCGCCGATGGTCGTTACTCCTGGCGGGATCTAGACTGGCCCCACAGATCAATACTAGTCTTTTCTGCGCACTTTGTCCTCACTCGTGCGCACCCGGGAGCAACTTCCCGGTCGGTCACCCATCCTGACACTACTCCAAGCTGAGCACGCTTAACTTTGGAGTTCTGTCCGAATGGGCTCCCGGAAAAGAAGGTATTCCTTATTGATATGAGTAGTCTGCCATCCCTAATAAGCCAGGCCATCACATACACCCCCACTCAGAGGAACCGACGTCCTCGTCGGGCCACAGGAACGTTCCCTCTTGGCACATACGTCTGTGCATCCAGTCCGGTACATGTACCATGTCGTGTGCCATGACGGGTCACAAATGTCATGAACAACATGACCGCGCACCTGTCCGCAAACATCCGTGTAACCGCGAGGGTCGGCTCTGATACCAACTTGTAACGCCCCGGACACACCCGCCGGTGCTCGTTACTCCTGGTGGGATCTAGACTGGCCCCACAGATCAATACTAGTCTTTTTTGCGCACTTTGTCCTCACTCGTGCGCACCCGGGAGCAACTTCCCGGTCGGTCACCCATCCTGACACTACTCCAAGCTGAGCACGCTTAACTTTGGAGTTCTGTCCGAATGGGCTCCCGGAAAAGAAGGAATTCCTTATTGATATGAGTAGTCTATCATCCCTAATAAGCCAGGCCATCACATACACCCCCACTCAGAGGAACCGACGTCCTCATCGGGCCACAAGAACGTTCACTCTTGGCACATACGTCTGTGCATCCAGTCCGGTACATGTACCATGTCGTGTGCCATGACGGGTCACAAATGTCATGAACAACATGACCGCACACCTGTCCGCAAACATCTATGTAACCGCGAGGGTCGGCTCTGATACCAACTTGTAACGCCCCGGACACACCCGCCGGTGCTCGTTACTCCTGGCGGGATCTAGACTGGCCCCATAGATCAATACTAGTCTTTTCTGCGCACTTTGTCCTCACTCGTACGCACCTGGGAGCAACTTCCCGGTCGGTCACCCATCCTGACACTACTCCAAGCTGAGCACGCTTAACTTTGGAGTTCTGTCCAAATGGGCTCCCGGAAAAAAATGAATTCCTTATTGATATAAGTAGTCTATCATCCCTAATAAGCCAGGCCATCACATAAACCTGGCTCTGATACCAACTTGTAATGCCCCAGACACACCCGCCGGTGGTCGTTACTCCTGACGGGATCTAGACTGGCCCCACAGATCAATACTAGTCTTTTTTGCGCACTTTGTCCTCACTCGTGCGCACCCGGGAGCAACTTCCCGGTCGGTCACCCATCCTGACACTACTCCAAGCTGAGAATGCTTAACTTTGGAGTTCTGTCCGAATGAGCTCCCGGAAAATAAGGAATTCCTTATTGATATGGGCAGCCCGGGACTCTCCTGGTCCATATCTGATACTCCATGGGCTTCTTTTGGTCCAAAAATAAGTTCCGTGAAGTTTCAGGCCAATTGGACTCCGTTTGATTTTCCTTTTCTGTGATACTCTAAAATAAAGAAAAAACAAAAACTGGCACTGGGCTCTAGGTTAATAGGTTAGTCCCAAAAATCATATAAAATAGCATATAAATGCATATAAACATCCAAGGTTGATAATATAATAGCATGGAACAATAAAAAATTATAGATACGTTGGAGACGTATCAGCATCCCAAGCTTAATTCCTGCTCGTCCTCGAGTAGGTAAATGATAAAAACAGAATTTTTGATGTGGAATGCTACCTACCATATTTATCCATGTAATCTTCTTTATTGTGGCAAGAATATTCAGATCCATAAGGTTCAAGACAAAAGTTTAATATTGACATAAAAATAATAATACTTCGAGCATACTAACAAAGAAATCATGTCTTCTCAAAATAACGTGGCCAAAGAAAGTTATCCCTACAAAATCATATAGTCTGGCTAAGCTCCATCTTGACCACACAAAATATTTAAATCATGCACAACCCCGATGACAAGCCAAGAAATTGTTTCATACTTTTGATGTTCTCAAACTTTTTCAATCTTCACGCAATACATGAGCGTGAGCCATGGACATAGCACTATAGGTGGAATAGAATGGTGGTTGTGGAGAATACAAAAAGGAGAAGATAGTCTCACATCAACTAGGCGTATCAACAGGCTATGGAGATGCCCATCTATAGATATCAATGTGAGTGAGTAGGGATTGCCATGCAACGGATGCACTAGAGCTATAAGTATATGAAAGCTCAACAAAAGGAACAAAGTGGGTGTGCATCCAACTTGCTTGCTCACGAAGACCTAGGGCATTTTGAGGAAGCCCATCATTGGAATATACAAGCCAAGTTCTATAATGAAATATTCCCACTAGTATATGAAATTGACAGCATAGGAGACTCTCTATCATGAAGATCATGGTGCTACTTTGAAGCACAAGTGTGGTAAAATGATAGTAGCATTGCCCCTTCTCTCTTTTTCTCTCATTTTTTATTTGGGCCTTTTCTCCTTTTTTATGGCCTTATTTTATTTGGGCCTTTCTCTTCTTTTTTTATGGCCTCTTTTTTATTTAGTCCGGAGTCTCATCCCGACTTGTAGGGGAATCATAGTCTCCATCATCCTTTCCTCACTGGGACAATGCTCTAATAATGATGATCATCACACTTTTATTTACTTACAACTCAAAAATTACAACTCGATACTTAGAACAAGATATGACTCTATATGGATGCCTCCGGCGGTGTACCGGGATGTGCAATGATGCATGATTGACATGTATGAAAGAATTATGAACGGTGGCTTTGCCACAAATACGATGTCAACTACATGATCATGCAAAGCAATATGACAATGATGGAGCGTGTCATAATAAACGGAACGGTGGTAAGTTGCATGGAAATATATCTCGGAATGGCTATGGAAATGCCATGATAGGTAGGTATGGTGGCTGTTTTGATGAAGGTATATGGTGGGTTTATGGTACCGGCGAAAGTTGTGCGATACTAGAGAGGCTAGCAATGGTGGAAGGGTGAGAGTGCGTATAATCCATGGACTCAGCATTAGTCATAAAGAACTCACATACTTATTGCAAAAATCTATTAGTTATCGAAGCAAAGTACTACACGCATGCTCCTAGGGGGATAGATTGGTAGGAAAAGACCATCGTTTGTCCCCGACCGCCACTCATAAGGAAGACAATCAATAAATAAATCATGTTCCGACTTCATCACATAACGGTTCACCATATGTGCATGCTACGGGGATCACAAACTTCAACACAAGTATTTCTCAAATTCACAACTACTCAACTAGCATGACTCTAATATCACCATCTTCATATCTCAAAACAATCATCAACTATCAAACTTCTCATAGTATTCAATGCACTTTATATGAAAGTTTTTACTATATCCCGATGCCCATCATATTAGGACTAGTTTCATAGCCAAAGAAAACTACCATGCTGTTCTAAAGACTCTCAAAATATTATAAGTGAAGCACAAGAGTTCATCTAATTCTTTAAAATAAAACCACCACCGTGCTCTAAAAATATATAACTGAAGCACTAGAGAAAACGACAAACTACTCCGAAAGATATAAGTGAAGATCAATGAGCAGACAAATAATTATGCAACTATGTGAATACTCTCCCATTTAATAATTTCAGATATTGATATTTTATTCAAACAGCAAGCAAAACAAAGTAAAATAAAATGACGCTCCAAGCAAAACACATATCATGTGGTAAATAAAAACATAGCTCCAAGTAAAGTTACCGATGAACGAAGACGAAAGAGGGGATGCCTTCCGGGGAATCCCCAAGCTTAGGCTCTTGGTTGTCCTTGAATATTACCTTGGGGTGCCTTGGGAATCCCCAAGCTTAGGCTCTTTCCACTCCTTATTCCATAGTCCATCGAATCTTCACCCAAAACTTGAAAACATCACAACACAAAACTTAACAGAAAACTTGTAAGCTCCGTTAGTATAAGAAAATAAATCACCACTTCAAGGTACTGTAATGAACTCATTCTTTATTTATGTTGGTGTTAAACCTACTGTATTCCAACTTCTCTATGGTTTATAAACTCTTTTACTAGCCATAGATCCATCAAAATAAGCAAACAACACACGAAAAACAGAATCTGTCAAAAACAGAATAGTCTGTAGTATTCTGGTTCAAACGTATACTTCTGGAACTCAAAAAATTCTCAAATAAACTTCTGGACCTGAGGAATTTATCTATTAACATCTTAGAAAATAATTAACTAAATAGCACTCTCCAGTAAAAACTTACAGCAATTCTCGTGAGCGCTAAAGTTTCTGTTTTTTACAGCAAGATCAACAAGACTTTCCCCAAGTCTTCCCAACGGTTCTACTTGGCACAAACACTAATTAAAAAATAAAAACCCAATAATAATATAGGCTGGATAAATTATTTATTGCTAAACAGGAGCAAAAAGCAAGGAACAAAAATAAAATTGGGTTGCCTCCCAACAAGCGCTATCGTTTAACGCCCCTAGCTAGGCATGATGATTTCAATGATGCTCACATAAAGGATAAGAATTGAGACATAAAGAGAGCATCATGAAGAATATGACTAGCACATTTAAGTCTAACCCTCTTCCTATGGATAGGGATTTTGTGAGCAAACAACTTATGGGAACAAGAATCAACTTGCATAGGAAGGTAAAACAAGCATAGCCTCAAGATTTTCAACACATAGAGAGGAAACTTGATATTATTGCAACTCCTATAAGCATATATTCCTCCCTCATAATAATTTTCATTAGCATCATGAATGAATTCAACAATATAACCATCACATAAAGCATTCTTTTCATGATCTACAAGCATAGAAATTTTATTACTCTCCACATAAGCAAAATTCTTCTCACGAATAGTAGTGGGAGCAAAATCAACAAAATAACTATCATATGAGGCATAATCCAATTGAAAACTAAAATCATGATGACAAGTTTCATGGTTATCATTATTCTTTATAGCATACAAGTAATCACAATAATCATCATAGATAGCAACTTTGTTCTCATAATCAATTGGAACCTCTTCCGAAATAGTGGATTCATCGCAAAATAAAGTTATGACCTCTCCAATTCCACTTTCATCAATATAATCATCATAAATAGGAGGCATGCTTTCATCATAATAAATTTGCTCATCAAAGCTTGGGGAACAAAAAATATCATCTTCATCAAACATAGCTTCCCCAAGCTTGTGACTTTGCATATCATTAGCATCTTGGATATTCAAGGAATTCATACTAACAATATTGCAATCATGCTCATCATACAAAGATTTAGTGCCAAACATTTTAATGCATTCTTCTTCTAACACTTTGGCACAATTTGCCTTTCCATCATACTCACGAAAGATATTAAAAAGATAAAGTGTATGACACAAACTCAATTCCATATTTTTTTAGTTTTCTTTTATAAACTAAACTAGTGCTAAAACAACAAACAAAAAGATTCGATTGCAAGATCTAAAGATATACCTTCAAGCGCTAACCTCCCCGGCAACGACGCCAGAAAAGAGCTTGATGTCTACTACACAACCTTCTTATTGTAGATGTTGTTGGGCCTCCAAGTGCAAAGGTTTGTAGGACAGTAGCAAATTTCCCTCAAGTGGATGACCTAAGGTTTATCAATCTGTAGGAGGCGTAGGATGAAGATGGTCTCTCTCAAGCAACCCTGCAACCAAATAACAAAGAGTCTCTTGTGTCCCCAACACACCCAATACAATGGTAAATTGTATAGGTGCACTAGTTCAGCGAAGAAATGGTGATACAAGTGGTATATGGATGGTAGATAAAGATTTTTGTAATCTGAAAATATAAGAACAGCAAGGTAACTAATGATAAAAGTGAGCACAAACGGTATTGCAATGTGTGTAAACAAGGCCTAGGGTTCATACTTTCACTAGTGCAAGTTCTCTCAACCATAATAACATAATTGGATCACATAACTATCCCTCAACATGCAACAAAGAGTCACTCCAAAGTCACTAATAGCAGAGAACAAATGAAGAGATTATGGTAGGGTACGAAACCACCTCAAAGTTATTCTTTCCAATCAATCCGTTGGGCTATTCCTATAAGTGTCACAAACATCCCTAGAGTTCGTACTAGAATAACACCTTAAGACACAAATCAACCAAAACCCTAATGTCACCTAGATACTCCAATGTCACCTCGAGTATCCGTGGGTATGATTATACGATATGCATCACACAATCTCAGATTCATCCATTCAACCAACACAAAGAACGTCAAAGAGTGCCCCAAAGTTTCAACCGGAGAGTCAAGGCGAAAATGTGTGCCAACCCCTATGCATAGGTTCATGGGCGGAACCTGCAAGTTGATCACCAAAACATACATCAAGTGATCAATAGAATACCCCATTGTCACCACGGGTATCCTGCTACCTCTTGAGCACCGCGTTGGATTTCCTTGAAGAGGAAAGGATGATGCAGCAAAGTAGGGTAAGTATTTCCCTTAGTTTTTGAGAACCAAGGTATCAATCCAGTAGGAGGCTACGCGCGAGTCCCTCGTACCTGCACAAAACAAATAACTCCTCGCAACCAACGTGATAAGGTGTTGTCAATCCCTTCACGGTCACTTACAAGAGTGAGATCTGATAGATATGATATTTTTGGTATTTTTGTGATAAAGATGCAAAGTAAAATAAAAGCAAAGTAAAAAGCAAAGGAAATAACTAAGTATTGGAAGATTAATATGATGAAGATAGACCCGGGGGCCATAGGTTTCACTAGTGGCTTCTCTCAAGAGCATAAGTTTTTTACGGTGGGTGAACGAATTACTGTTGAGCAATTGACATAATTGAGCATAGTTATGAGAATATCTAGGTATGATCATCTATATAGGCATCACGTCCGAGACAAGTAGACCGACTCCTGCCTGGATCTACTACTATTACTCCACTCATCGACCGCTATCCAGCATGCATCTAGAGTATTAAGTTCATGAAAACAGAGTAATGCCTTAAGCAAGATGACATGATGTAGAGGGATAAATTCATGCAATATGATAAAAAAACCATCTTGTTATCCTCGATGGCAAGAATACAATACATGCCTTGCTGCCCTACTGTCACTAGGAAAGGACACCGCAAGATTGAACCCAAAGCTAAGCACTTCTCCCATTGCAAGAAAGATCAATCTAGTAGGCCAAACCAAACTTGTAATTCGAAGAGACTTGCAAATATAACCAATCATACATAAAAGAATTCAGAGAAGATTCAAATATTGTTCATAGATAATCTTGACCATAAACCCACAATTCATCGGTCTCAACAAACACACCGCAAAAGAAGATTACATCGAATAGATCTCCACAAGAGAGGGAGAGAACATTTTATTGAGATCCAAAAAGAGAGAAGAAGCCATCTAGCTAATAGCTATGGACCCAAAGGTCTGAGGTAAACTACTCACACTTCATTGGAGAGGCTATGGTGTCGATGTAGAAGCCCTCCATGATGGATGCCCCCTTCGGCGGAGCTCTGAAACAGGCCCCAAGATGGGATCTCGTAGATACAGAAAGTTGCGGTGGTGGAATTAGGTTTTTGGCTCCGTATCTGATTGTTTGGGGGTACGTAGGTATATATATGAGGAAGGAGTACGTCGGTGGAGCAACAGGGGGCCCACAAGGGTGGAGGGCGCGCCTGGGGGGGTAGGCGCGCACCCCTACCTCGTGGCCTCCTCCTTTATTTCTTGACGTAGGGTCCAAGTCTCCTGGATCATGTTCGGTGAGAAAATCACGTTCCCGAAGGTTTCATTCCGTTTGGACACCGTTTGATATTCCTTTTCTTCGAAACCCTAAAATAGGCAAAAAACAGCAATTCTGGGCTGGGCCTCCGGTTAATAGGTTAGTCCCAAAAATAATATAAAAGTGGATAATAAAGCCCAATAATGTCCAAAACACTAGATAATATAGCATGGAGCAATCAAAAATTATAAATGCATTGGAGACATATCAAGCATCCCCAAGCTTAATTCCTGCTCATCCTCGAGTAGGTAAATGATAAAAAAGATAATTTTTGATGTGAAGTGCTACTTGGCATAATTTTAATGTAATTCTTCTTAATTGTGGTATGAATATTCAGATCCGAAAGATTCAACATAAAAGTTTAATATTGACATAAAAATAATAATACTTCAAGCATACTAACAAAGCAATCATGTCTTCTCAAAATAACATGGCCAAAGAAAGTTATCCCTACAAAATCATATAGTCTGGCTATGCTCTATCTTCACCACACAAAATATTTAAATCATGCACAACCCCGATGACAAGCCAAGCAATAGTTTCATACTTTTGACATTCTCAAACTTTTTCAATCTTCACGCAGTACATGAGCGTGAGCCATGGATATAGCACTATATGTGGAATAGAATGGTGGTTGTGGAGAAGACAAAAAGGGAGAAGATAGTCTCACATCAACTAGGCGTATCAACGGGCTATGGAGATGCCCATCAATAGATATCAATGTGAGTGAGTAGGGATTGCCATGCAACGGATGCACTAGAGCTATAAGTATATGAAAGCTCAACAAAAGAAACTAAGTGGGTGTGCATCCAACTTGCTTGCTCATGAAGACCTAGGGCATTTTGAGGAAGCCCATCATTGGAATATACAAGCCAAGTTCTATAATGAAAAATTCCCACTAGTATATGAAAGTGACAAAATGAGAGACTCTCTAATATGAAGATCATGGTGCTACTTTGAAGCACAAGTGTGGTAAAGGATAGTAACATTGTCCCTTCTCTCTTTTTCTCTCATTTTTTTATTTGGGCCTTTTCTCTTTTTTTATGGCCTCTTTTCTCCTTTTTTTTTTTCGTCCGGAGTCTCATCCCGACTTGTGGGGGAATCATAGTCTCCATCATCCTTTCCTCACCGGGACAATGCTCTAGTAATGATGATCATCACACTTTTATTTTCTTACAACTCAACAATTACAACTCGATACTTAGAACAAAATATGACTCTATATGAATGCCTCCGGCGGTGTACCAGGATATGCAATGAATCAAGAGTGACATGTATGAAAGAATTATGAATGGTGGCTTTGCCACAAATACGATGTCAACTACATGATCATGCTAAGCAATATGACAATGATGGAGTGTGTCATAATAAATGGAATGGTGGAAAGATGCATGGCAATATATCTCGGAATGGCAATGGAAATGCCATAATAGGTAGGTATGGTGGCTGTTTTGAGGAAGGTATATGGTGGGTGTATGATACCAGCGAAAGGTGCGCGGTATTAGAGAGGCTAGCAATGGTGGAAGGAAGAAAAGTGTGTATAATCCATGGACTCAACATTAGTCATAAAGAACTCATATACTTATTGCAAAAATATACAAGTTATCATAGCAAAGTATTACGCGCATGCTCCTAGGGGGTAGATTGGTAGGAAAAGACCATCGCTCGTTCCCGACCGCCACTCATAAGGAAGACAATCAAAAAATTAATCATGCTCCGACTTCATCACATAACGGTTCACCATACGTGCATGCTACGGGAATCACAAACTTTAACACAAGTATTTCTCAAATTCACAACTACTCAACTAGCATAACTTTAATATCACCATCTTCATATCTCAAAACAGTTATCAAGCATCAAACTTCTCATAGCACTCAACACACTCATAAGAAAGTTTTTACTATTCTTAAATACCAAGCATATTAGGATTATTTAGGAAAATTACCATGCTATTTGAGACTCTCAAAATAATATAAGTGAAGAATGAGAGATCAATAGTTTCTATAAATCAAATCCACCACCGTGCTCTAAAAGATATAAGTGAAGTACTAGAGCAAAACTATATAACTCAAATGATATAAGCGAAGCACATAGAGTATTCTAACAAATTCCAAATCATGTATGGCTCTCTCAAAACGTGTGTACAGCAAGGATGATTGTGATAAACTAAAAAGCAAAGACTCAAATAATACAAGACTCTCCAAGCAAAACACATATCATGTGGTGAATAAAAATATAGCTCCAAGTAAAGTTACCGATAGAAGTAGACGAAAGAGGGGATGCCTTCCGGGGCATCCCCAAGCTTTGGCTTTTAGGTGTCCTTAGATTATATTGGGAGTGCCATGGGGATCCCCAAGCTTAGGCTCTTGCCACTCCTTGTTCCATAATCCATCAAATCTTTACCCAAAACTTGAAAACTTCACAACACAAAACTTAAAGTAGAAAATCTCGTGAGCTCCGTTAGCGAAAGAAAACAAAAGACCACTTCAAGGTACTGTAATGAACTCATTATTTATATATATTTGTGTTAAACATACTGTATTCAAACTTCTCTATGGTTTATAAACTATTTTACTAGCCATATATTCATCAAAATAAGCAAACAACACACGAAAAAATAGAATCTGTCAAAAACAGAACAGTCTGTAGTAATCTGTAGCTAGCGCAAGATCTGGAACCCCAAAAATTCCAAAATTAATTTCTGGACGTGAGGAATGTATCTATTAATCATCTGCAAAAATAATTAACTAAGTAGCACTTTCCAAATAAAAATGGCAGCAGTTCTCGTGAGCGCTAAAGTTTCTGTTTTTTACAGCAAGATTAACAAGACTTTCCCCAAGTCTTCCCAATGGTTCTACTTGGCACAAACACTAATTAAACAAAAAACACAACAAAAACAGAGGATAGGTAAATTATTTATTACTAAACAGGAGCAAAAAGCAAGGAATAAAAATAAAATTTGGTTGCCTCCCAACAAGCGCTATCGTTTAAGGCCCCTAGCTAGGCATAAAAAGCAAGAATAGATCTAGGTATTGCCATCTTTGGTAGGCAATCCATAAGTGGCTCTCATAATAGATTCATAAGGTAATTTTTATTTTCTTTCTAGGAAAGTGTTCCATGCCTTTCCTTAACGGAAATTGGAGTCTAATATTTCCTTCCTTCATATCAATAATTGCACCAATCGTTCTAAGGAAAGGTCTACCAAGAATAATAGGACATGAAGGATTGCAATCTATGTCAAGAACGATAAAATATATAGGCACATAATTCCTATTTGCAACAATAAGAACATCATTAATTCTTCCCATAGGTTTCTTAATAGTGGAATCCGCAAGGTGCAAGTTTAGAGAGCAATCATCAAAATCACGGAAACCTAACAAATCACACAAAGTCTTTGGAATCGTGGAAACACTAGCACCCAAATCACACAAAGCATAGCATTAATGATCTTTAATTTTAATTTTAATAGTTGGTTCCCACTCATTATAAAGTTTTCTAGGGATAGAAACTTCCAACTCAAGTTTTTCTTCATAAGATTGCATCAAGCCATCAACGATATGTTTAGTAAATGCTTTATCTTATCTATAAGCATGAGGACAATTTAGCACGGATTGCAACAATAAAATACAATCAATCAAAGAGCAATTTTCATAATTAAATTCCTTTAAATCCAAAATAGTGGGTTTAGCAACATCTAGGGTTTTAATTTCTTCAATCCCACTTTTATTAAATTTAGCATCAAGATCTAAAAACTCCAAATTTTTGGAACGCCTTCTAGGTAAAGGTGGATCATATTCAGTCCCATCATTGTCAATATTCATATTGAAAAAAAAAGATTTAATAGGGGACACATCAATAACTTTTAGATCTTCATCTTTATTTTCATAGGAACTAGAAGAACACACTCTTATAAAGGCATCTTTCTTAGCACGCATCCTAGCGGTTCTTTCTTTGCACTCATCAATGGAAATTCTCATAGCCTTGAGAGACTTATTGATATCATGCTTAGGAGGAATAGATCTAAGTTTCATAGAATCAACATCAAGAGAAATGCTATCAACGTTACTAGCCAACTCATCAATCTTAAGCAATTTTTCTTCAATCAAAGCATTGAAATTCTTTTGTGAAGTAATAAATTCTTTAATATTAGATTCAAAATCAGAGGGAATATTATTATAATTTCCATAAGAATTTTTGTAGGAATTACCATAATTAATAGAGGGATTACTAGGGTACAACCTAGGATTAAAATTTCCTCTATACACGTTGTTACCAAAATTGTTCCTACCAACAAAATTCACATCCATAGATTCATTATTATTCTTAATCAAAGTAGACAAGGGCATATCATTAGGATCAGAAGAAACACTCTTACTAGCAAATAATTTCATAAGTTCATCCATCTTTCCACTCAAAACATTAATTTCTTCTATCGCATACACCTTTTTATTAGTAGATCTTTCAGTATGCCATTGAGAATAATTAACCATAATATTTTCTAGGAGTTTAGTAGCTTATCCTAAAGTGATTTCCATAAAAGTGCCTCCCGCGGCCGAATCTAAAAGATTTCTAGAAGCAAAACTCAATCCGGCATAATTTTTTTGTATAATCATCCACAAATTCAAACCATGAGTAGGGCAATTACATATCATTAATTTCATCCTCTCCCAAGCTTGTGCAACATGTTCATGATCAAGTTGCTTAAAATTCATAATATCGTTTCTAAGGGAGATGATCTTAGCGGGAGGAAAATACTTAGAGATAAAAGAATCTTTGCACTTGTTCCAAGAATCAATACTATTTTTAGGCAAAGACGAAAACCAAGCTTTAGCACGATCTCTAAGAGAAAAAGGAAATAGCTTCAATTTAACAATATCATTATCTACATCTTTCTTCTTTTGCATATCACACAATTCAATGAAGCTATTTAGATGGGTAGCAGCATCTTCACTAGGAAGGCCAGAAAACGGATCTTTCATGACAAGATTCAGCAAAGTGGCATTAATTTCACAAGATTCAGCATCGGTAAGAGGAGCAATCGGAGTGCTAATAAAATCATTGTTGTTGGTATTGGTAAAGTCACACAATTTAGTGTTATCCTAAGCCATCGTGACAAGCAAGCAACCCGACACACAAGCAAACAACAAACGGGCAAAAAGAGGCAAATAGAGAAAGAGAGGGAGGATAGAGAGAGAGGGAGAATAAAACGGCAAGGGTGAAGTGGAGGACAGGAAAACGAGAGGCAAATGGCAAATAATGTAATGCGGGAGATAAGGGTATGTGATGGGTACTTGGTATGTTGACTTTTGTGTAGACTCCCTGGCAACGGCGCCAGAAATGGCTCGTTGTCGGGAGTCAAATCTTGACTTGCATGAACTTCCCCAGCAACAGCGCCAGAAATCCTTCTTGCTACCTCTTGAGCACTGCGTCGGATTTCCTTGAAGAGGAAAGGATGATGCAGCAAAGTAGTGTAAGTATTTCCCTCAGTTTTTGAGAACCAAGGTATCAATCCAGTAGGAGGCTATGCGTGAGTCCCTCGTACCTGCACAAAACAAATAACTCCTCGCAACCAGCGCGATAAGGGGTTGTCAATCCCTTCACGGTCACTTACGAGAGTGAGATCTGATAGATATTATAGAATAATATTTTTGGTATTTTTGTGATAAAGATGCAAAGTAAAATAAAAGCAAAGTAAAAAAGCAAAGGAAATAACTAAGTATTGGAAGATTAATATGATGAATATAGTCCCACGGGGCATAGGTTTCACTAGTGGCTTCTCTCAAGAGCATAAGTTTTTTACGGTGGGTGAACGAATTACCATTGAGCAATTGACAGAATTGAGCATAGTTATGAGAATATCTAGGTATGATCATGTATATAGGCATCACGTCGAGACAAGTAGACCGACTCTTGCCTGCATATACTACTATTACTCCACTCATCGACCGCTATCCAGCATGCATCTAGAGTATTAAGTTCATGAAAACAGAGTAACGCCTTAAGCAAGATGACATGATGTAGAGGGATAGATTCATGCAATATGGTAAAAACCCCATCTTGTTATCCTCGATGGCAACAGTACAGTATGTGCCTTGCTGCCCCTACTGTCACTGGGAAAGGACACCGCAAGATTGAACCCAAGGCTAAGCACTTCTCCCATTGCAAGAAAGATCAATCTAGTTGGCCAAACCAAACTGGTAATTCGAAGAGACTTGCAAAGATAACCAATCATACATAAAAGAATTCAGAGAAGATTCAAATATTGTTCACAGATAATCTTGATCATAAACCCACAATTCATCGGTCTCAACAAACACACCGCAAAAAGAAGATTACATCGAATAGATCTCCACAAGAGAGGGGGAGAACATTGTATTGAGATCCAAAAAGAGAGAAGAAGATCCAAAAAGAGAGAAGAAGCCATCTAGCTAATAACTATGGACCCGAAGGTCTGAGGTAAATTACTCACACTTCATCGGAGAGGCTATGGTGTTGATGTAGAAGCCCTCTGTGATGGATGCCCCCTCCGGCAGAGCTCCGGAATAGGGCCCAAGATGGGATCTCATGGATACAGAAAGTTGCGGCGGTGGAATTAGGTTTTTGGCTCCGTATCTGATCGTTTGGGGGTACGTAGGTATATATAGGAGGAAGGAGTACGTCGGTGGAGCAACAGGGGGCCCACGAGGGTGGAGGGCACGCGGGGGGGGGGGGGGGGTTAGGCGCGCCCCCCTACCTCGTGGCCTCCTCCTTTATTTCTTGATGTAGGGTCCAAGTCTCCTGGATCATGTTCGGTGAGAAAATCACGTTCCTGAAGGTTTCATTCCGTTTGGACTCCGTTTGATATCCCTTTTCTTCGAAACCCTAAAATAGGCAAAAAAAAAGCAATTCTGGGCTGGGCCTCCGGTTAATAGGTTAGTCCCAAAAATAATATAAAAGTGGATAATAAAGCCCAATAATGTCCAAAACAGTAGATAATATAGCATGGAGCAATCAAAAATTATAGATACATTGGAGACGTATCATATCCCACGCAAGACATACATCAAGTGTTCTCAAATCCTTAAAGACTCAATCCGATAAGATAACTTAAAAGGGAAAACTCAATCCATTACAAGAGAGTAGAGGGGGGAGAAACATCATAAGATCCAACTATAATAGCAAAGCTCGCGATACATCAAGATCATATCACCTCAAGAACATGAGAGAGAGATTAAACACATAGCTACTGGTACATACCCTCAACCCCGAGGGAGAACTACTCCCTCCTCATCATGGAGAGCGCCGGGATGATGAAGATGGCCACCGGAGAGGGATTGCCCGCTCCGGCAGGGTGCCGGAACGGGTCTAGATTGGTTTTTGGTGGCTACGAAGGCTTCTGGCGGTGGAACTCCCGATCTATTGTGTTCCCCGAAGTTTTTAGGGTATATGGGTATATATGGGAGGAAGAGGTATGTTGGTGGACCTACGGGCTGTCCACGAGGTAGGGGGCGCGCCCAGGGGGGTGGGCGCGCCCCCCACCCTCGTGGGCAGCCCAGGACTCTCCTGGTCCATCTCTGATACTTCGTGGGCTTCTTCTGGTCCAAAAATAAGTTCCGTGAAGTTTCAGGTCAATTGGACTCCGTTTGATTTTCCTTTTCTGCGATACTCTAAAACAAGGAAAAAACAGAAACTGGCACTGGGCTCTAGGTTAATAGGTTAGTCCCAAAAATCATATAAAATAGCATATAAATGCATATAAAACATCCAAGGTTGATAATATAATAGCATGGAACAATCAAAAATTATAGATACTTTGGAGACGTATCAGTGGTGTACGTATACAAGAAGAGAATAGGTGCACCGTGCACGTACTCACGCTTCGTGCCTAGCCACACCCGCATGGGTACACGGTGGAGCCCATTTCTGTACGAAATGGCAGCCCATGTGCTAATTTGAACGCGTGTAGCGGTTGTTTACCTACAGAGGTCGTGTACCAAGTTTGACTTGATGCGTTGGCGCGTTATTTTTAAATAAAGTTATATCGCTCAATGACACATACACAGAATATAAAATGATTTTTATGGAGAAAAAGGTAGTCCGCTCCACTATAGACAATGGAGCCTGCCTGCCTGGTTTGTCTCTCTTCAGAGTATCTCACACCAGGCTGCGGTGGCCTCTCTCTCTCACCGTTGGTCACGGATCCGGCCGCATCCCGTCCGCCAGCGGAAAGGGAGGACGTGCATCGTTTCTCCGTTCGACGGCGCCGAGGCAGCACGTCCCGATCTGCGGTACACGCAGTTCTCTCTGACCAAGCTCTGGCGCGGTAGGGGCCTACGCCACCTGCTCGCTGCCGCAGTATGGGCAGATTCCGCCCGCCGCCGCTCACCTAGTTACATCTCGACGACATCCAGGTATCCCCTCCGGCCTTGCTCCATTGCCCGTCTTCCCACGTTGCTGCATGTGGATCTTCCATACTTCTTTGCCCAAAACGTAGCTCGTTCAGCGTACTTTCCATATTGCAATCTCGTCCTCACACTGTCACGACCGGGTTTACCGGGTATAAATTTCCAGAAAAAGACCGTCGTGCTCATCAGCCCCAGGATTACTGTTAGTTGATGAGGCTCCAACTTGATACAGAAATTCCAAGCAAAATACAAAAAATATGTGGTACAAGACCATTCTGGCCTGTGAGTACAACAATTGGGTTTCTAGTGGTCGATGGCGGAAGCGGTTTGTGAGACATTACTGTCTATGGGACTCCATTTCCCACAGGAACATCTGACCAGGTTAACTCCTATCTTTGCGAGGCTGCTATCACCGTTGCTTAGGTCCCGAGGCTGTCATCGTCACGCTCCTCTCCAAGCAAGCAATCTGGCCAAGACAATAGCCAGGGACAAGCCAGTGAGTACTTTGAATGTACTCGCAAACATTAAGAACACAGGTATAATAAAATTGATAATCATGCACTGAAAAATTCCATGATCACATCATCAGTCATAAATAAAACATCTTTTATGCATGCAAGTAGGTTATTTTCATGCAACGTGAATAAGCAGTAATAGAGTGGGAATAAAATGCCGCAGTCGGGCGTCTGAGCGACACCACATAAAGGGCTTTAAAAGAAATGCCACAGTCGGGCGTTTGAGCGACACCACATAAAGGGCTTTAAAAGAAATGCCACAATCGGGCGTCTGAGCAACACCACATAAAGGGCTTTAAAAGAAATGCAATAGTCGGGCGTCTAAGCGACACCACATAAAGGGCTTTAAAAGAAATGCCACAGTCGGGCGTCTGAGCGACACCACATAAAGGGCTTTAAAAGAAATGCCACAGTCGGGCGTCTGAGCGACACCACATAAAGGGCTTTATAAAAGAAATGCCACAGTCGGGCGTCTGAGCGACACCACATAAGGGCTTTATAAAATAAATAATCACAATGAATATCCAAGAGGTAGAACCGTCCCAGGGATACTCGATAATACAAATAATGCAACGGGTTAGTCCATCACAAAATAATAATCATGGTCCTCACAAGTAACCAGTCGGTATCCAAGTTTGGTTTAGCAATATCTCACCTCCGAAGACCGACACTAAGACCAACACTTGACCCATCCCAGACTGTAATCCTTAACCATGGACACGGCTATTCGAATAGGTTTAATCTCTGCAGAGGGTGTACTCTTTACCCACGAGTAACGGATTCCTTTAGTCCATCGGGACTAATTCCGTCTACGACCTTTTAGTTGAAAACACGCCTAACTTGCACACACCAGCTTAACTCATCGGTGTCTGGAATCACCCACGACACTTGTTAAGCAAAACTCTAAGTGGGGAGGCTACAACCTCGCGTACCATGGGATCAAATTTATATCGCGCGCTCTAAGGGGTGGCCTCCCCTCTCGGTCCCAACCGGAAACACCCATGCCCCCGGACCAGGTGGCCTGCCTACCGGCTACAACCGATATCTTCCACCATGGCCTCTCTGTACGGTGTGTGCTTGAAAGGGGTTGACGACTTACTGAACCATACCCTACCTGCGGCAGGGACAAGTGGTAGTACATAGCAAGTTTGGGGGTTATTGGAACAAGAATCGATCTACGGTCGACTCAGGAGGTTTATGAGTTCCCTGCATGACATGTATAACAAAAATATATTTCAACCAACAAAATCACCACTCAATATACCTTACCATGCCATACCGGACATAACCGTCCCGACGGGGACCGGCGACAAGCTCACTCCTACCCAAGGCAGAGGCTTTCCCGGATTTCTTTTCGGCATGCATGCAAGGCACATGAGGATGATTACCATCACAAGTATATTCATTTCCAACAGCAAGGAAATCACTAATATGCATTCATGCAAATGATCAAATCACATGAAATAACAAGTTCTCCGATATAAGGTGGTGTTATAAACGTGTCAACTAACACACCAAAAATATTATTCCGGGGTTCAGAATGCTTGCCTTCATGGTGTTGAAGGCCAGGGTGCAATCCAAAACTTTTGAAAGTTTTCTTCCTCTCTCCAAAAATCCTATTTTCAAAAATATGCAAATAACACATATTTCAAAAACAGTACAAAAAAGTTGTTTGGAAAATTTTCAAATAAATCTTAAAATAAAATAGACAATATTTGAGAGATGTAGGAAAAAGAATTAATTCATTTGGAGTTATATTTAAAAAGTTATAGGCAGTCAAAGTTGTGGTCAAAATCTGTTATTTAAAATAAAACAGAAAAGAAAACGTTTCAGAGGGGAATACGCTTTCGGAGCAGGAAAAACGTACTGGGGTGGATTACGCCTTCACGTACCCCACGTGGATAGGTGCAGGGTCACTGACAGTGGGTCCAGGGGGCCCACTGGTCAGGTTTGACCAGTCGCCGCGCCTCCTTCTTCCTCCTTTGTCCGAGCGGGGCGAGGTTCCGGCGTTGCTCGCCGGTGAACGGCGGCACCGTTCGAGAAACCGAAGCCATCCACGGGCTCAGGGGGTCGAGGCGGTCCCGTCGGTGGTTGCTACGGTCTCGGGGGTGGACGGAGTCGTCGGCGGTGAGCTTCGCGGCGGAGGGAGCTTCGGGAGCAAAGTGTGTTTGGGGCTACGGTGATTCCCGATTAAAATCGAGTAGGGGGATGGGTTCACGGGAGGAAGAGAGAGTTCCTGGTGAAGAGAACGGAGAGGGGGAGGCCCTGGTGGTGCCGGAATGGCCGGGGCAGTGGCGGCAGCTGCGGTTGCCGGAGATGAGGAAGGAGGCCTCCTCGGGTCGATTGGCTGCTAATGGGGGTCCTCGGGAGATGGCTTGGGACTGCCTGAGTGCGGAGATGAGCTCGGGGCTCCTTAAATGGGCGAGCCAAGGCGGTTCTGCGGCGGCCGTGGATAAGGTCGCCGACGACCGCCATTCTATAACTAGGTCGTCGTGGCGGCGACGAGCGCTAGTGGACACACTCGTGGATGAGCTCGCGCTGTTCCAGGGGCTAGGTGGCGAGCGGGAGAGGCTCGGGCGGCGCCGACATGAGCAGAGGCTGTCGGGCGGCTGCGGCGGCTAGATCTTGGCCTGCCGGGTGTGGCGAGGGGCGGCTTGGCGCATAGCGGTGAGGAGGGACGTGCGTGGCGTGGCTCTGCAGTGGTGGCAAGGCCAGGGGCGCGACGCGTCGTCTCGGGCGCGGCACGTGCAAAACGCGTGCCAAACGCACGCTCTGCTCGCGCTCCGGGCGTGCACGGGACGTGCTCGACGTAATGCCAGAGCATGCTAGAGGTCGCGGTTGAGGCTGGGAAGAAACAGGGCTAGGTTAGGGTTAGATAGAGGGTGAATGGGCATGGTGGTTAGGTCAGGTGGCCAAGTTCACAATGTAGACTTGAATCCATGCCAAATCTGGCTATGCACACAGGGTGTTTGTCAAAATGCCAAGGGCATCTAGGCAATACTTTGGGGTGGCCAAAATCTCCAGATCAAGGTCTCCTTAGATAAATGAGAAGGTGGTGAGGTTAGTTGGCCAAAAGCAGAAACTTGTTAGTGCAAGTTTTGCAAAACTTCAATTCTGGCAGGATGTGAATGGCATTATTTCATGGACCAAAAATATGCCAATGGGTGCATGCTCCTGGATTTAGGGGTTTGGTAGGGCTGTCTACAAGTAGGAGAAAGCAGAAGATCATTGGAGCAAAATTAAATAGGGTTGTAGTAGAAATCACAAGGCTAGACCAGAATGAAAATGAGGTTGATTCACTCAAATTTTTCAAAGAACAGCACTAGGTTTTTGCATAATGTTGAATCATATGCTACTACCAACATCCCATAATTTTGGTGGAGGCTAGAAAGAATTATTTAAATGGGTTGTAGTGCAAATTTGCACTCTGGACCAGAGAAGAAAAAATGATGCAGAGCTCAACATATTACACGAATAAAAGACATTTTTGCATAAAAATGATTTAAAAACATCACATGACATCTCCAAATTTTCTTGAGAGGTTAAACAAGTCCAATAACATATTTGAAAGGTTTTCCCTTTAGGGAACAATTCCATAATAACAAGGGAGATAATGGTTAAAAAAATAAAAAGGGAGCCCAGAAAATAAAAGTTTTAATTCCTGGCAAAATCTTAATTAATAAAACAAGGCCAAAATTTTTGGGTGTCACAACACTACCCCCCTTAAGAAAAATCTCGTCCTCGAGATTTGTTAAAAGCTGTTTTAAGAAAAACTATAAGCAGTAAAAATGTGGCTACAGTGAGGGGGCAATAAGTGGTGAAAAACCACAGTGTGAAAACTGGTGCTGCGTGGAAAAGTCTACGGTTCGGGACATAAAATGTGAGGTTTCTATGCTAGATATAAATTTAGAATAACTTCTAAATTTAAATATACGCTGGTCGTACCCGAGAGCACAGTGCTCCCTCTGGCTGACAGGTGGACCCGGGGTCCACTGTCAGTCTCTTCTTCTCCCTCTGGTTCTCTCTTCTTCCTCTCTCCCGCGTGCTATCCTGCGCCTTCTCCACCGGCGACGTCTAGCGCGTAGGGCATCTAGGCCGTACCGCGCTAGTGCGCGGTGTGCTAGCTGCCGGTGCAGCGTGCACTCACCTCGCGGGCCAGCGCGCTGTCGGCACTGCTCGCGGATTCATCTCCAAACACCGGCGATCGGCGACGAGCGGCGTTGGTGGACTTCGCCCACCGTACACCGAGCTCGAGCTATAAAACGGCCGGGGTGCCCCTCTCTTCTTCCTTGCACCTGGCCTCACTTCTCCTCCTCCTTCTCCCTCCATTACTGCTTACAAAAGCTCGGGTTAGGCTCTAATGGCGGAGGCGATGCTGGACTGGTTTGCGATCCTGATATGCAGAGGGCTGGCAACACTGCTGGGGCTCTCCGTGCTTCTGTGCGCGATGATCCTCGACGATCGTCGCGACGCTGCTGCTCGGGTGTTGGCTCTCCGCGATGGTGGTGATCACGAGGAGTAGATGGGGTGTGCCGGGTGCTAACTGTTGTTAGGGGTGATTAGCTGAATGTAACACCGTTGCAAAGTTTTGCAAACAGTGTATGTGTTCGAATGATTATGGTTGTGAGTCTGCTGCCGTGGTGCTGTGTGAAATTAATTAATCCACGCCGTGAGAAGGTGCAGATGTAGCAACTCAGGGGAAAGAAATCTCACTCCAGGATTTTATGAGGGAAAAACAGTTAATTTAAAGTAGCATAAACCACAACAAAAAACTACACACATTAGTAGAAGCCAAATAATTGACTCGTCGTACAAACTCAGGGTATCACGCATAAGTTACACACATAAATAAATGTTGCAATACTGAACAACGCAGCGACGTCTAAAATGGAAACGGTAACTGGACGGGGTCCCTAGAAAACATCTCTGGTACTGGGATACACTCCTCTTCTATCGGGGGAAGTGGATTGACCAGTCGATGCACGTGTCTCTCCTGGTCAGGCCTTAGTGCTCTGCCGATGGCGATCTGAGGATTTAAATCTGCGAGGCTCTGGAGATAACTCATCACACGTTGGGTTAAATGCTCTTGAGCGATGACGTACTGGACAAGGTTGGCCAGGACTGGGTCTCTCTCAATTCATCAACCGGGAAAAGATGTCACTCCTCCGGGTGCTGCACGGCTCGGGAAGTAATAATACCCTCGTTCGCTGGCATAGGGTACCGCGAATCGAAGGCGAGCAAGCACTTCGTATGCAACAGCTTCTATGGCCATATGTGGGGTCGGCATAGATTTCCCCACGAAGGAGACCTCCGTTGGATCTTGGTTTGAGTTTACGGGAGGGATGTGTACTGCTGCCCAATATCTCGAGGTGGAAGGGGTAATTCTCGATTTGAACAGCTCGTACTGGGGTGGCTAGGTAGCGCCCATGGTACTGCAGGTAAAATCCCGCAATATCTTGACAAAACTACCTGGGGTTGCATCTGGGGTTCTCAGATAAATGCTAGGGCTCGGCATGGCTAGGAAATGGTTGTGAGGGTGGTGCACAAGGTGAGAGGTGCTTGGCAAGGTCACGCGATGGCCTTTTTATAGCACCGGAGCTGGGTCATTTTTACCATGGTGAATGGTAAAGAAAATTTTCAGCTCTGTCCCAAGGGTCGGGGTCAAGCCACAGATTCACACATTTCACTATACTGAAGTGTTACTGTGGGGTTGACGGGGTGATTTTTGGTAACTGTGTCCGGGATAGAAATCTTATATTGCACACTGGCATATCCAGGCAAGGCTACCATTAAAACAGAGGCACGACAACAGGCGGCATTAAATTACAAGGCCACACGATTACAAAGCGAGGGTACACTGGGACTCGATACGACTCGGGTGACTTAGTCTACCTCGTTTACATCCAAGCGGGCGTGCCTTGAGGCTCCTCCACGGGTCTCGTCGTCGGAATTAGCTGGAGTGGGTTGAGGGGCTGCAGGCTCGGGGTAGCGATGAGGACCATCTCGGGGATTGTTGGCCACAATCCCGTTGGAGTGTGCTCCCAATATGCGACGAAGCACCTCTAGGGTTATCGCAGCACCTTGGCCGATGGCTGGGGCAGGCCTCAGGGACTCGATCGGGTGTCCAAATAGCACGACTGGGTTGTCGGCGTTGGGCTCGTTCTCTACTCTCGCCGGGGCTCGACGAACCAGCTCTCCACGAGCTGCAATTAGATCAATAGTGATTTGATCGCACAGTTCCTCTAGTGCACTTACATAGTGCCCTAGGTGCAACAACGCAGGATCCGTCTCGTGATCTCCGTTGGCAACTTGGGGTGGTCTACCATACCCTTCATGTCTGGGGTAGTAGTGGAACGAGCGACAGTTAACTCTGGACGACAAGTGCCGGAGATGAACTATAGCCTCTCGAGCAGCTAGTTGGATGGCTTGAGGTTCAAAGGAAGTTGTCCTTCCGGTGAACCTGTAGGGGCGCTCGGGCTCTAGACCCCTACCGTAGATGTGTACAGTGGCCCAGAATTGACGGTTCTCACCGCTCATGGGTCCTTGGTACACAACATATTCTGGGGGCTCTTCTAACGCATAGGCACGACGGGTGAGGTTTGCGAGTATGGTCACAAAGCGTCCAAGGTTGGTTGCCGTGGTCTCATTGTGCACGACAGGGCCAGGCATTGTAGCTTGGTTTGGGGTAGAGGCTGTGCTGGGCTGTGTTTGGGCTAGCGTGCCCCTTTTTATAGGAAAAGGGGACGGAGTCTTCCTTCGCACGCTTGCGAGAAAGGACTATTTAAGATTCGATCACTGGCGCATGAGCGACAGGTTAGGTTGATAGGTTGGGCACCGACTGCCAAAAGGTGTTGGTCACTGTGGGGCTATCTTGCACAAGAAGCTTGGCTGGGGTTTGGTTATGGTTTGGTGGGTTGGTTTGCCTAAGTTTATAGACCCGGCTAAGATAGGATTAGCCAATGGTCAGCCTAGCTCTGATACCAAGTCTGTCACGACCGGGTTTTCCGTGTATAAATTTCCAGAAAAAGACCGTCATGCTCATCAGCCCTTGGATTACTGTTAGCTGATGAGGCTCCAACTTGATACAGAAATTCCAAGCAAAATACAAAAAATATGTGGTACAAGACCATTCTGGCCTGTGAGTACAACAATTGGGTTTCTAGTGGTCGATGGCGGAAGCGGTTTGTGAGACATCAGTGTCTATGGGACTCCATTTCCCACAGGAACAACTGACCATGTTAACTCCTATCTTCGCGAGGCTGCTATCACCGTTTCTTAGGTCCCGAGGCTGTCATCGCCACTCTCCTCTCCAAGCAAGCAATTTGGCCAAGACAATAGCCAGGGACAAGCCAGTGAGTACTTTGAATGTACTCGCAAACATTAAGAACACAGGTATAATAAAATTGATAATCATGCACTGAAAAATTCCATGATCACATCGTCAGTCATAAATAAAACATCTTTTATGCATGCAAGTAGGTTATTTTCATGCAACGTGAATAAGCAGTAATAGAGCGGGAATAAAATGCCGCAGTCGGGCGTCTGAGCGACACCACATAAAGGGCTTTAAAAGAAATGCCATAGTCGGGCGTCTGAGCGACACCACATAAAGGGCTTTAAAAGAAATGCCACAATCGGGCGTCTGAGCGACTCCACATAAAGGGCTTTAAAAGAAATGCCACAGTCGGGCGTCTGAGCGACACCACATAAAGGGCTTTAAAAGAAATGCCACAATCGGGCGTCTGAGCGACACCGCATAAAGGGCTTTAAAAGAAATGCCACAGTCGGGCGTCTGAGCGACACCACATAAAGGCCTTTATAAAAGAAATGCCACAGTCGGGCGTTTGAGCGACACCACATAAGGGCTTTATAAAATAAATAATCACAATGAATATCCAGGAGGTAGAACCATCCCAGGGATACTCGATAATACAAATAATGCAATGGGTTAGTCCATCACAAAATAATAATCATGGTCCTCACAAGTAACCAGTCGGTATCCAAGTTTGGTTTAGCAATATCTCACCTCCGAAGACCGACACTAAGACCAACACTTGACCCATCCCAGACTGTAATCCTTAACCATGGACACGGCTATTCGAATAGGTTTAATCTCTGTAGAGGGTGTACTCTTTACCCATGAGTAACGGATTCCTTTAGTCCATCGGGACAAATTCCGTCTACGACCTTTTAGTTGAAAACACGCCTAACTTGCACACACCAGCTTAACTCATCGGTGTCTGGAATCACCCACGACACTTGTTAAGAAAAACTCTAAGTGGGGAGGCTACAACCTCGCGTAGCATGGGATCAAATTTATATCGCGCGCTCTAAGGGGTGGCCTCCCCTCTCGGTCCCAACTGGAAACACCCATGCCCCCGGACAAGGTGGCCTGCCTACCGGCTACAACCGATATCTTCCACCATGGCCTCTCTGTACGGTGTGTGCTTGAAAGGGGTTGACGACTTACTGAACCATACCCTACCTGCGGCAGGGACAAGTGGTAGTACATAGCAAGTTTGGGGGCTATTGGAACAAGACTCGATCTACGGTCGACTCAAGAGGTTTATGAGTTCCCTGCATGACATGTATAACAAAAATATATTTCAACCAACAAAATCACCACTCAATATACCTTACCATGCCATACCGGACATAACCGTCCCGACGGGGACCGGCGACAAGCTCACTCCTACCCAAGGCAGAGGCTTTCCCGGATTTCTTTTCGGCTTGCATGCAAGGCACATGAGGATGATTACCATCACAAGTATATTCATTTCCAACAGCAAGGAAATCACTAATATGCATTCATGCAAATGATCAAATCACATGAAATAACAAGTTCTCCGATATAAGGTGGTGTTATAAACGTGTCAACTAACACACCAAAAATATTATTCTGGGGTTCAGAATGCTTGCCTTCGTGGTGTGGAAGGGCAGGGTGCACTCCAAAACTTTTGAAAGTTTTCTTCCTCTCTCCAAAAATCCTATTTTCAAAAATATGCAAATAACACATATTTCAAAAACAGTACAAAAAAGTTGTTTGAAAAATTTTCAAATAAATCTTAAAATAAACTAGACAATATTTGAGAGATGTAGGAAAAAGAATTAATTCATTTGGAGTTATATTTAAAAAGTTATAGGCAGTCAAATTTGTGGTCAAAATCTGTTATTTAAAATAAAACAGAAAAGAAAACGTTTCAGAGGGGAATACGCTTTCGGAGCGGGGAAAACATACTGGGGTGGATTACGCCTTCACTTAACCCACGTGGATAGGTGCAGGGTCACTGACAGTGGGTCCAGGGGGCCCACTGGTCAGGTTTGACCAGTCGCCGCGCCTCCTTCTTCCTCCTTTGTCTGAGCGGGGCGAGGTTCCGACGTTAC
Organism: Triticum aestivum; assembly: GCF_018294505.1. NCBI lineage: Eukaryota > Viridiplantae > Streptophyta > Magnoliopsida > Poales > Poaceae > Triticum > Triticum aestivum. The sequence goes on along the minus strand of NC_057800.1, from coordinate 106,032,353 downwards.
TCATCGGCGAACGGCAGCACCGTTCGAGAAACCGAAGCCATCCACGGGCTCAGGGGGTCGAGGCGGTCCCGTCGGTGGTTGCTACGGTCTCGGGGGTGGACGGAGTCGTCGGCGGTGAGCTTCGCGGCGGAGGGAGCTTCGGGAGCAAAGTGTGTTTGGGGCTACGGTGATTCCCGATTAAAATCGAGTAGGGGGATGGGTTCACGGGAGGAAGAGAGAGTTCCTGGTGAAGAGAACGGAAAGGGGGAGGCCCTGGTAGTGCCGGAATGGCCGGGGCACTGGCGGTGGCTGCGGTTGCCGGAGATGAGGAAGGAGGCCTCCCCGGGTCGATTGGCTACCAATGGGGGTCCTCGGGAGATGGCTTGGGACTGCCTGCATGCGGAGATGAGCTCGGGGCTCCTTAAATGGGCGAGCCAAGGCGGTTCCGCGGCGGCCGCGGATAAGGTCGCCCGCGACCGCCATTCTGTAGCTAGGGCGTCGTGGCGGCGACGAGCGCTAGTGGACACACTCGTGGATGAGCTCGCGCTGTTCCAGGGGCCAGGTGGCGAGCGGGAGAGGCTCGGGCGGCGCCGACATGAGCAGAGGCTGTCGGGCGGCTGCGGCGGCTAGCTCTTGGCCTGCCGGGCATGGCGAGGGGCGGCTTGGCACGTAGCGGTGAGGAGGGACGTGCGTGGCGTGGCTCTGCAGTGGTGGCAAGGCCAGGGGCGCGACGCGTCGTCTCGGGCGCGGCACGTGCAAAACGCGTGCCAAACGCATGCTCTGCTCGCGCTCCGGGCGTGCACGGGACGTGCTCGACGTAATGCCAGAGCGTGCTAGAGGTCGCGGTTGAGGCTGGGAAGAAACAGGGCTAGGTTAGGGTTAGATAGAGGGTGAATGGGCATGGTGGTTAGGTCAGGTGGCCAAGTTCACAATGTAGACTTGAATCCATGCCAAATCTGGCTATGCACACAGGGTGTTTGTCAAAATGCCAAGGGCATCTAGGCAATACTTGGGGTGGCCAAAATCTCCAGATCAAGGTCTCCTTAGATGAATGAGAAGGTGGTGAGGTTAGTTGGCCAAAAGCAGAAACTTGTTAGTGCAAGTTTTGCAAAACTTCAATTCTGGACAGGATGTGAATGGCATTATTTCATGGACCAAAAATATGCCAATGGGTGCATGCTCCTGGATTTAGGGGTTTGGTAGGGCTGTCTACAAGTAGGAGAAAGCAGAAGATCATTGGAGCAAAATTAAATAGGGTTGTAGTAGAAATCACAAGGCTGGACCAGAATGAAAATGAGGTTGATTCACTCAAATTTTTCAAAGAACAACACTAGGTATTTGCATAATGTTGAATCATATGCTACTACCAACATCCCATAATTTTGGTGGAGGCTAGAAAGAATTATTTAAATGGGTGGTAGTGCAAATTTGCACTCTGGACCAGAGAAGAAAAAATGATGCAGAGCTCAACATATTACATGAATAAAAGATATTTTTGTATAAAAATGATTTAAAAACATCACATGACATCTTCAAATTTTGGTTGGAATTTTAAGTGAATTTATCAAATGGTTGTAGTTCAAATATGGCAATATAACTTTGAAAAACCATTTTTCAACAAAATAAAGATCAAGCAATTTAATTAGGTAATTAGTTATACTGATAAAAGAAAAGTTTTTCTTGAGAGGTTAAACAAGTCCAATAACATATTTGAAAGGTTTTCCCTTTAGGGAACAATTCCATAATAACAAGGGAGATAATGGTTAAAAAAATAAAAAGGGAGCCCAGAAAATAAAAGTTTTAATTCCTGGCAAAATCTTAATTAATAAAACAAGGCCAAAAATTTTGGGTGTCACACACACCGTTTTAGAAAAACACAACCGTGTTGTTATCTTCCCTTAGGACAAGGAATATGCTTATTTTTTGTCGTCACATGTGTCATCAACCGTTATTGGCCAGTAATTGTTTCATTTCTACCTCTTTTATGCAAACAGGGCTATCCATTTCACCTCGTTGCTACGCGACCTTTTTGTGAACTGAACAAATCACTTTTTTCTTAAGAGTGTTTTGTGTAGTTGTACTAAAATGTCACACGGGCAATGTCTCTACATTTCAGTGCGACTGCACAAAGGGAGATTGGTTTTGCTCTATCCTCCTCATTCAACTCCAAGCCTAATCTTCTCCAACTAGCTAGTCTTAAGAGAGACTGCAAAGGTGACCGACTTCTATTTGTGTGTTTATTGTTTCATCAGAAGTCCTCTATTATCGTAATCACACTTAATATCTTCGAAACAGGGGCGCTAAGCTCTATTTTAATGGAACTGCACAAAATGATCGGAATGTTGCATGCTCCAGACAGCTACTTTTTTCCCAACATGCCTTGTTGATTTAGACAGAGCTGGGGGGACGTTGCTGCCAATGAAAGCATGGATCAATTTTAATTTAACACCTTCTCACAACTTTGTCTTCAGTTGTGATGTAAATATTAGCTCTGATCTGCTAATAATTGAGATGCATTAGCAAGGAAGTTAGTTTTTTATTGTTTCCGAAAGAGCATCGATGGCAAGACACATGAAACAAAATCTGAAAGCTCACACCATTGTACAATTTCATGTCGCTGGAAAATTATTTGTATACTATGTCGATTATGTAAACAAATGCTGGAAGCTTGATAGCACTGCCAGAAGCCTCTTCGGCATCCGGGTCCATGTGCCATGCACAAAATTATACTCCTTCGTTCCTAAATATTTATATTTTTACAAATTTCAAATGGGCATATTTTAGAGTGTAGATTCACTCATTTTGCTTCGTATGTGTACTCCCTCCATTCCTAAATATTTCTCTTTCTAGAGATTTCAGCAAGTGACTACATACGGAGCAAAATGAGTGAATCTACACTCTAAAATATGTATATATACATCCGTCTGTAGTAGTCCATTTGAATCTCTAAAAAGACAAATATTTGAGTAGTCACTCATTGAAATCTCTAGAAAGACAAATACTCCAGAGTATATTTAAGAACCGAGGGGGTAGTGCACAGCCGCATGGGAGACTCAGCTCGGTCGTTGCGCCGCATTAATAGTGAGTAATGAGCAGTCAAATCATAAGCCCCACCTTTCCCACTGTAAGTTGCTCGTAAGAAGCAACCATCAATACGCTCTTCTTTGAATTCGCTCATACTACTCCATCCGTCAGTATTTATAGAGCGCGCTTCAAAAAAAGATAAAAAATCTCTGGGACCAAGGCGACTAGCGATCAGCGTGAAAAATAGCATTGGTAGTTATAGCATGGCGTCTATTACTATAGGAAATAATGCGTACACACATGCATGCAGTGCTTCCACCCCGGGTACACACATGCATGCACTTGCTCCACTCCATAGTACATCGAAAGAAAATTGTGGACTTGATTGCGGTTACCGCGCCCTAATTAATTGAGCATTAAACCAAACGCGTCTAAAGTCTCTCTGGTGGTGGAAATGCATTGAGAGAAATGCATCATAATGAAGCGCGCCCTGTAAACTGTGACAGAGGGAGGAGTAGTATGGAGGTGCAAAACCAAGTACGCGTATGGCCAGTTGGTCAATGCACCTCCTCTTGGCATATCACTGACATGTGGGACCGGAGTGTGAGAAAACCGATCTCAATTGATGGCAAAATGGCCAACCCACCGTTCCTCGAGAGAGACGAGGAGCGAGAACACACAGACGGGCTCGCACGGAGGCCAAGATATTGTCACAGCCCTAGAGTACCTGAGTGAAATTGTTGCATCTGCACTCATGCATCATGTCTAAAATTTCTGAAAGTTGAATTGAGTTTTGTTGAAACCCTCAAAAACCAGTTCAAAAATAATCAACATTAACATGTCTTCAAAGAAGTCCAAGAAAATGTTCCTCTTAGTCTCTGAAAATATTGGCAAGAGGTAAAATTCAAACCAATGTTTTTGGTATCTCAGAAACATGTATTTTGGGCCTTTGAATTAATTCAATAACTATTTGCATTGGATATATTCTTTATATAATTAATATATGTCCAATAATTCTGGAACATTTTATGTGGTTTTGGATATTTTAGTTCTAGCCACATAATTATTTTCAGGATTTCATAAAATGGTTTGGTGTTAAAACTAAACCCAAAACAATTGCAGAAAAATAGAAAACATAAACAATTTAGAAACAGAGAAGAGAGAGAGAGCTTACCTGGGCCACTGCTGGCCTGACACTGTGCCGGCCCAGCCGACTGGCCAGCGCCAGTCACCCCCTACCTCGCGCCAGAAGGCAGGGCCGCATGCTCGTCGCACGCCGGCCACGCGCCGGCCATCTCCTGCCTCCCTGCCTGCCTCCTTGTCGCTCTGGCCCTCCCTCGCGACGCCACGCATCCCCCGACCTCTCTCGCACTCTCCCTCGCCCTCATCCCCTCCTCTGTCTCTCTCTCACGCGCGCGACCGAACACAGCCGTCGCCGCCGACGAGCTCCCCCACGGCCAGAGCCACCTCCGAGCCTCTCCGACGCGTCCCCGAGCTCCGCCTTGACGCCCCGGTCCTTTCCGCCGAGCCACATGATGCCGGACGCCTCGAAGCACCATCCCCGACCCCTTCATCCTCCTCGGGTCGCCGGATATTCGCCTCGCCGCCCCGCTCGCTCTGACACCTCCCCGGCCCCGCCGTCTGCACCGGAAGACTCAACGTAATCCCCTGCCCCTAACCCCCCTCCTCTATGCCTCGGTTGCGGCCCCTAGCCGCCATCTCCACCGAGCCCGAGCACTCGGCTCCGCTGGCGACGCCGTCGTCGTGGCCACAGCCACGCGGGCTCCAAACCGAGTGCGTCACTGCGTTTGCCACACTCCCAGGAGGCCGTATCCCCTCTCCACGCCCTTGTTGTGTATCCCAGCGCCGAACCCGAGCACGCCCAAGCTCCGGCCACTACGGCCGAGCTCCCCGCCGTCGCCTCCGGCCGCCCCAGGCCCGGCTGGCGCCACCATTCGACGCGCGCTGGTTTGGGCTCTCGAACGAGCCCAACCATGCTGCGAACGGGGCCCCAGAGCCCGTTCCCGTGGCCCTCCGCCACGTCTGGTCATCGCCGGCGGCTAAACGCCGGTGGTTTAGCCCCGGTTGACCAGGGGTTTGACCTCCCCTGACGTATGGGCCCAGGCGCCTGCTTAATTAGTGTTAGGTTTAGTTAGTGTTAATTAACTTAGCTAATTAGATGAGCCACTAACACGCGGGCCCCGCCCGGCTAACTAAGTTACTTAGGGCTAATCCTATTTAGGTTAGTTAGGTTAGTCGCTAACCAGTGGGCCCAACCCAGTTAGTTAGGTTTGACCTGGCCGACCAGTTGACCTGCTGACATCACCCTTGCGCAATGCTGACGCAATAAAGCTTTTCTGGGATTTTAAATAAATCAGAAATGATTTATTTATTTCAGAAAATAGCTAAAACTTCTAAAAATCATAGAAAATAATCTATAACTCCAAATGCAATAAATTATATATGAAAAATTAACAGAAAAATCCAAGGAATCTGATTATGGCATGTTCATGCATGTTTGAACAAATTAACCTCACTGTTTAGTCCAAAACATGATAATGCACTATTTGAATTCATAGTTTGAATTTGTTTTTGAACCTAGTGTTCAAACCAACTCCATTTAACTTGTTGCTAGTTGCATTAGCTCAATCAACAGCATATTGCCATGTCATGATCATGCATCATATTGTTGCATCGCATTGATTCTGTTCTTCCTTGTTTGCCGGTAATTGTCCCCTCTCGGTAGACGCTGCTCCGACGTTGTGATCGTTGACACTGATGAAGACTCAATGTTATCTTCAGAAGTGCCAGGAAAGCAAAACCCCCTTGTTCATTCCGATACAATCCCACTCTCTCGCTCCTGCTCTCTTTTACTGCATTAGGACAACAACGATTCATCTGTTACTTGTTGCGGTAGCTGAACCCCTTTATCCTTTGCATGACCTGTCATTGCCACAGTAAATAGATGAAACCCACTAGCATGAGTAGGAGTTTTTTGAGCCCTGATGTGCCTACTCATTCATGCTTGTTGTCATGCCTGCTATTGCATAGAGTTGTGTCAGGTCTGATTCATCGCAAATGAATCGGAGGTGTGTGAACATGTCCTACTGTGTGTGAGCTAAGTGTGTGAACACGTTTTGGTAAAGGTAGTGGTGAGAGGCCATGTAGGAGTACATGGTGGGTTGTCTCATTGAAACTCTCCTCAGGAACTGAGTTCTGTGTCTGTGATCCATGAACAACTACTACCACTCATTGGGATCCTTAATTGACCCTCTCGGCTTCTTAATCACCCTAGTACTCTGTCCAGGAGTTGCAACTAGTTTCTGGTGTTTGTAGGTTATATGTTGGCGGCCGTGCGTAGTGCTGACCCTAGGGGTGGGCTATGATGCGGTAGATACACCGTGGCCGGGCATGCCGGGCGCCCGTTTAGTGTCTCGGAACCCTGTACACATCGTTCGGGGCTGTATGTGGAAACTTCGGCCGGACTCCCTGCGGATGGAACCTGGATAGGCGATAAACCTGGACTAGAGACTTGAGTGTTTAGGTAGGCCGTGGCCGACACCCTCGTTGGGCTTCCGCTTGAAGGTTGTCGAGTACATGTCGTGTAAACGACGGTAAGTGGTAGGAGCGTGTGTGAAGAAGTACACCCCTACAGGGTTATCATTATCTATTTGAATAGCCGGATTCCTCAGATATGGAAACTTGGACCCCTTGCATAGTTCATAGATAACTTGAAGTGGATACTCTAAAACTCGCAAGATAAGTGTGAGTGCTATGGATGGCCTTCCCGTAGGGAGACGGGAGCGGATCCATAGTGGTGTATTGAATGGTGAATATGTGGACTCGTGTGCGCCACCCCAAAAGAGTTGCTTGCAGTCGTGGTTCAGGTTAGCCACCGAGTCAAAGCTGGCTTGCTGCAGATAAACTCCACCACCCCCTTTGTTGATACCGATGCATATGTAGTTAGTTTTGATGTAAGTCTTGCTGGGTACATTTGTACTCACGTTTGCCTATTTTATGTTTTGCAGAGAGACGTCAGTCTCGCTAGTAGTTCCGCGTGGACTTCGACGTTTAGCTTGATACCTCAGCTACGATCTTGTGCCCTCGGCAGGATCTGGTAGATAGTCAGGCTTCTCAGCCTTTTTCATTTGTAGATGTCTGTACTCAGACATGTTAAGCTTCCGCATGTGCTTTGACTTGTATGCTATGATTGTTGGGTCATGAGACCCATATTTGTAATATCTCGCTCCTCGGAGCCTAATGGATAAATACTTGAGTTGTAGGGTTATGTTGTGATGCCATGTTGTATTTACACATATCGAGCATATTGTGTGTATGATTGAAATGCTTGGTATGTGTGGGATCCGACAATCTAGTTGTTTATCCTTGGCAGTCTCTCTTATGGGGAAATGTAGTCTAGTGCTTCCATGAGCCATAGTAGTCCGCTACAGCCCGGTTCACCAGAGTCCTGTTAGCCCAGCACTACTGCTCAGGACACTTGACTGGCCATCATGTGTTTCACTTCGTTCCTGTGTCTGTCCCTTCGGGGAAATGTCACACGGTGACATCCGGAGTCTTGCCTAGCCTGCTACAGCCGGGTTCCTGAAGTCCTGTTAGCCCAGTGCTACAGCCCGGATTCACACGCTGCTGACCGACACGCTCGATGTGATTCATGTATGCCTGTCCCCATAGGTTAGTGCCGCTTTGGGTTCACGACTAGCCATGTCGGCCCAGGTTCCCTGTCATATGGATGCTAGTGACACTATCATATACGTGAGCCAAAAGGCGCAAATGGTCCCGGGCCATGGTAAGGCGACACCCGTGGGAATACTGTGCGTGAGGCCGCAAAGTGATATGAAGTGTTACCGGCTAGATCGATGTGACTTGGAATCGGGGTCCTGACAGCGTTGGTATCAGAGCCTGACTGCCTGTAGGATTACCAAGCCAAACCGGTCGAAGTTGTGTCTAGAAATGCTTTAGTTATGTAGGGGTATTGATTGTGGAAGGGAACGTAAGGCTCTTTTTACTCCTTTAGCTTATGCCCTCTGATCTGAGTCATTCTCTTCTCATTCTACGCGGGTTAAGAAACTAGGCCTTCTCATCTATCTATCAGGATGACGTGTTACTAATCCGTAGACTTATAGGATTGTTGGATTCAAGCCTCAGTTCCGTTCCTACTACTTCCGTATGTTGACAGTTGATCTCAGAACCTTGACATTTTGTTGTTGAGTGGTTATGCCACCATTTTTGCAGGATGTCTCAAATAATTTTGAGCATTTACAGCCGTTATGCTGTCCGAGTCATCCCAGGTTTCTACATAGTCTGATGCAATTGCAAACCCCTTCCTCCTATTCCTGATGTCCATTTGGGCCAGATTAATCACACTAATCGGTGAGTTAAGGTACTCTGTTGCCTCGACATATATGTTGGAGCTATTATTATGACCCTAGGTGTTTTAGGGAGTCACCTAGTAATCTAGCCATGTTTTGTGTTCCGGTGTGATAATTCTGGCCACCATTCTCGAAAGCATCTCGTGATGCCATTTAGTAGTAGGTATTCTATTCCTGGGTTCTTGAACCCGAGATTCACCCTACTTACCTCATGTTGATAGTGTTGCTAGTTCCTTTAGGATATTAGTAACCTTTGCATTAGTCCTCGAGGTCCGTGGTATTTTCCTTCTTCCAAATACTATGAACCACTTATGGCAGAAGTTTGTTGGATCAAAAGATCACAACAGGAGGGCTCTCGATGAGTTCCCCATTCTATATTGTGACTCTGCCAATCCTACCTCTCTGCATGGCTAATCCGGAAGAAACCTGTTGAACTTGATTCGACATACTAATCTACGCATCCACAACTCAGAAAGATATATGTCCCCTTGAGTTGTCCATCTTCATTTGTTATTCCGACCATCGTCTATCAATTGATAGCCAGGAGTAATTGTGCACCCGTGTTATCGATGTTTATTATTCTCGTGGTACGTTAAGCCATTCCATTTCAGAATAATTAGGAGAAACAAACTCCAGTACCTTATCCATATCTAGAATTGGGTCAAAGTAGTTGTGTTCTGCAGATCAAATGCCAATCCACCTTTTGCTCTGTTCTACCCTAGAGTATCACCCCCTTTATGTCAGGATTGTCATGAAAATTGCACCCTCTCTCATGAATTCTTGACGCAGTGATACTTCTTACCATCATTTTTTATTCCTCGGTCCCGTGTTGTCGCAACCGGAATGCCGGCAAGTGAGTTGTGCTGTGTGAAATCAATACTCCAAGCAACTCTGTTGCTTGGTAGTTAATGGACAATATTTTCATTCTTAGCGTGTTGGATATTAAATCATCATTCTAAGATTGATTGTGCTACCTAGTCCATTTCCCTGGTGCACTCTTCGATCAAGAGTTGGGACTGTGTCTATCCTTGCTTATTTGATCATATCGTCTTGCCCTGACAAACAAGATTTTTCTCGAGCTTAATAACATATCAGTGGTTCGTGATTTCCGAAGATCTTCTCGGAAGTATTACCTGGTTGTCACCTGACCGGTATGTTGAGTTCGTGATTAAATGGGTTTTCTTATAAATCACCCCTTCTCCAAGAATCTGTGTTGGATATCCCTGAACTAGTTGGTTGAGCTAAACAACAACTTGGAGAGTTGGAAGATAAAGCTTGTCTGACTTAGTTCATGTTAAGGGATATCTTTTTGTGTGTGTGCGTGTTGAAGAATGATGATATCTCCATCGATTGGTCCTCGTGATCAGTTGTTGGATCTATTTCCTTGTCAAAACCTTGACTTGAGTATGGGCTATCGTCAAGTCAAATCAGAACCAACGATGTTCGTAATGTTGTCTTACTCGTGGTTGATCCCTCGAGCACACATCATTACATCTTCCGGTCTGACCAATACTATCACCGTGTTCACATGATGGTGGAAGTCTAGTGATATGGAAATTCGGATGAGTTGCTGTTGAGCCCATTAGCAGCATTCTGTCTTCCCCCATGACTCACGTTGAACATTAACCTAGTGTTGGAAACTTGTGTAAGCATTTCTTCGTGTTTCGTTCATGAAGCATATGTTTGGATGAAAGAAGCGAATTTCTCTGATTCATGTGCATTTGGTGCAAGTTGCCGCTATAAATTTGAGAAAGCTTGTTTTTGCTCCCTCTGGAATCATCCCAAGTTAGTCATGCCTATGTGTGAAGTACTCTATGGTATGATAGGTTGGCCACCTCCATTCTGTATGTGTTCCTAGCACACCAAGCCACTGATTGATTTGTTCAAGGAGAAGAAGTTCCTTCTTAAGAGCTACTGATGACTTATGCAAAGACTTTGTTATCCTTGATGATGGTTCCCCACCTGAACTCGGTAGTGTTTTATTATAAGACTACTATGTGGTCATGCTTGTCTGGAATAGCGTGTTCACCAGTTTGTACAAAACCAGCTCATGTTTTGGAGCTTACTATCGTAGTTCATTCCCTGAGAATCTCGCAATGTCATCTCGTCGATTTGTGTTGCAAACTTTAATTTTTCTTTCTAGACTCGATGAGTCTGGAATGTCCTGACACCAACCAGATCTGAATCTTAGGCAGATGTGATGGTTGGAACGTTTTCCCAAGAACTATAATATTGGTCTCACCATAACCGGTAAAGTGGATGTCGTGGCCAACACACCCAACCGGAAGACCTATTATTGTAGTATCTTGATTTAGAAAGTTGGCCACCTCCCCATAAGGATTTCGTAGGATTTACCCCCTGGATGTCCCTTATGGATTTTGTGTTCCTGAAGTCCGACCTTTACTTGATGTTCTAGATATCAAACCATATCTATGATTGGGATACGCTAGTACCTCAAGGAGAACATTAGAAGCGGAGTGCTAAATGTCTCTCGGTCGATTATCCAGATTTTGTCCCCTTGGCCTCGCTTAGGTGAAATCTGAGAAAGTGTTATCTTCCTTTGCATCCGCATCCTCCACCAATATCCATCATGGTGGTATGTTGTGTTGCCAGGATCCTTGTCACAGATATTGGTAAAACCTTGATGAATATGGAAATGCTCAAGTTCTTGAGAGCACGTGCAAGCACTAGGATTTATCTTCGGCATTAAATGGGATCCGCTCTCAGTTTCCTCGGTTATGCTATAACCATTCAAACAGGGGAATCACTCTCGTCTGTTGAGCTTTTTCCCAGTCACTAGAATCATTCCCAGTATTTGCATTTTGTTCCCATCTTGCACCCGTCATTGTGTTAGTCTACCATGGGTCCCATCCATTTCCGGTGATAAGCAAAAATCATCCATTGCGTTGTCTTCAACAAGGTAGTCCACATCATCCATCCTAGTCCAAGTATGCCATTTCTTCGAGCTATCTCAAACAATCAATTGTAAATTTCCTTAAGCCGGTATGAAGAGTTTCAATGATCTCTGCATCAAAAGTAATTCTTTTTGCCACTTAAGGGAATATTTCTGCGAGTCACCTTCCTTAAGATGTCTCATTATGGTATCATGGCAATTATCTCCTCACTACCTTGAAAACCATGCACCATCCTACTCCAGCATGGAATTATCGCCTACTAATTTGAACCTTTGTCATATGTTTCTCTTCCATCATCTCTGATGTATGTTTTGCCTCTCAGCTTCAGATATGTTTCCATGTCTCATTCCATTAGTTGATATTGTGATCATTAATATGTTGCTCAAACCTCAAGAAGATCGTTTCTTCTTAAATTCTCCCTTTCTACTCGTTGTCATGTTGGATGTAGTTCTCAAAGCAAGACGTCGAGATCAAGATGATGCAATAAATCAACATCCTCGAGAAGACATCTGGATCGTGAAGATTTTGTTAGCTTGTGTTTCCCCCTTCACCTTACCCTACGCTTGAATCTCGGGACGAGATTCTTGTTTAGTAGGGGTGAGTTGTCACAGCCCTAGAGTACCTGAGTGAAATTGTTGCATCTGCACTCATGCATCATGTCTAAAATTTCTGAAAGTTGAATTGAGGTTTGTTGAAACCCTCAGAAACCAGTTCAAAAATAATCAACATTAAAATGTCTTCAAAGAAGTCCAAGAAAATGTTCCTCTTAGTCTCTGAAAATATTGGCAAGAGGTAAAATTCAAACCAATGTTTTTGGTATCTCAGAAACATTTATTTTGGGCCTTTGAATTAATTCAATAACTATTTGCATTGGATATATATTCTTTATATAATTAATATATGTCCAATAATTCTGGAACATTTTATGTGGTTTTGGATATTTTAGTTCTAGCCACATAATTATTTTCAGGATTTCATAAAATGGTTTGGTGTTAAAACTAAACCCAAAACAATTGCAGAAAAATAGAAAACAGAAACAATTTAGAAAACAGAGAAGAGAGAGAGCTTACCTGGGCCACTGCTGGCCCGACACTGTGCCGGCCCAGCCGACTGGCCAACGCCAGTCACCCCCTACCTCGCGCCAGAAGGCAGGGGCGCGTGTCGCCGCGCGCCGGCCACGCGCCGGCCACCTCCTGCCTCCCTGCCTGCCTCCTCGTCTGCTCTGGCCCTCCCTCGCGACGCCACGCATCCCCCGACCTCTCTCGCACTCTCCCTCGCCCTCATCCCCTCCTCTGTCTCTCTCTCACTCGCGCGACCAAACGCAGCCGTCGCCGCCGACGAGCTCCCCCACGGCCAGAGCCACCTCCGAGCCTCTCCGACGCGTCCCCGAGCTCCGCCGTGACGCCCCGGTCCTTTCCGCCGAGCCACATGACGCCGGACGCCTCGAAGCACCATCCCCGACCCCTTCATCCTCCTCGGGTCGCCGGAGATTCGCCTCGCCGCCCCGCTCGCTCCGACACCTCCCCGGCCCCGCCGTCTGCACCGGAAGACTCAACGTAAGCCCCTGCCCCTAACCCCCCTCCTCTACGCCTCGGTTGCGCCCCCTAGCCGCCATCTCCACCGAGCCCGAGCACTCGGCTCCGCCGGCGACGCCGTCGTCGTGGCCACAGCCACGCGGGCTCAAAACCGAGCGCGTCACCGCGTTTGCCACACTCCCAGGAGGCCGTAGCCCCTCTCCACGCCCCTGTTGTGTATCCCAGCGCCGAACCCGAGCACGCCCGAGCTCCGGCCGCCGCGGCCGAGCTCCCCGCCGTCGCCTCCGGCCGCCCCAGGCCCGGCTGGCGCCACCATCCGACGCGCGCTGGTTTGGGCTCTCGAACGAGCCCAACCACGCTGCGAACGGGGCCCCAGAGCCCGTTCCCGCGGCCCTCCGCCGCGTCTGGTCATCGCCGGCGGCTAAACGCTGGTGGTTTAGCCCCGGTTGACCAGGGGTTTGACCTCCCCTGACGTGTGGGCCCAGGCGCCTGCTTAATTAGTGTTAGGTTTAGTTAGTGTTAATTAACTTAGCTAATTAGATGAGCCACTGACATGCGGGCCCCGCCCGGCTAACTAAGTTAGTTAGGGCTAATCCTATTTAGGTTAGTTAGGTTAGTCGCTGACCAGTGGGCCCAACCCAGTTAGTTAGGGCTAACTAACTTGGTTAGTTGACTGGGTCACTAACCAGTGGGTCCCACTGGTCAGGTTTGACCTGGCCGACCAGTTGACCCGCTGACATCACCCTTGCGCAATGCTGACGCAGTAAAGCTTTTCTGGGATTTTAAATAAATCAGAAATGATTTATTTATTTCAGAAAATAGCTAAAACTTCTAAAAATCATAGAAAATAATCTATAACTCCAAATGCAATAAATTATATATGAAAAATTACAAGAAAAATCCAAGGAATATGATTATGGCATTTTCATGCATGTTTGAACAACTTAACCTCACTGTTTAGTCCAAAACATGATAATGCACTATTTGAATTCATAGTTTGAATTTGATTTTGAACCTAGTGTTCAAACCAACTCCATTTAACTTGTTGCTAGTTGCATTAGCTCAATCAACAGCATATTGCCATGTCATGATCATGCATCATATTGTTGCATCGCATTGATTGTGTTCTTCCTTGTTTGCCGGTAATTGTCCCCTCTCGGTAGACGCTGCTCCGACGCTGTGATCGTTGACACTGATGAAGACTCAATGTTATCTTCAGAAGTGCCAGGCAAGCAAAACCCCCTTGTTCATTCCGATACAATCCCACTCTCTCGCTCCTGCTCTCTTTTACTGCATTAGGACAACAACGATTCATCTGTTACTTGTTGCGGTAGCTGAACCCCTTTATCCTTTGCATGACCTGTCATTGCCACAGTAAATAGATGAAACCCACTAGCATGAGTAGGAGTTGTTTGAGCCCTGATGTGCCTACTCATTCATGCTTGTTGTCATGCCTGCTACTGCTTAGAGTTGAGTCAGGTCTGATTCATCGGAAATGAATCGGAGGTGTGTGAACATGTCCTACTGTGTGTGAGCTAAGTGTGTGAACATGTTTTGGTAAAGGCAGCGGTGAGAGGCCATGTAGGAGTACATGGTGGGTTGTCTCATTGAAACCGTCCTCAGGAACTGAGTTCTGTGTCTGTGATCCATGAACAGCTACTACCACTCATTGGGATCCTTAATTGACCCTCTCAGCTTCTTAATCACCCTAGTACTCTATCCAGGAGTTGCAACTAGTTTCTGGTGTTTGTAGGTTATGTGTTGGCGGCCGTGCATAGCACTGACCCTAGGGTGGGCTATGATGCGGTAGATACACCGTGGTCGGGCATGCCGGGCGCCCGTTTGGTGTCTCGGAACCCTGTACACATCGTTCAGGGCCGTTTGTGAAAACCTCGGCCGGACTCCCTGCGGATGGAACCTGGATAGGCGATAAACCTGGACTAGAGACTTGAGTGTTTAGGTAGGCCATGGCCGACACCCTCGTTGGGCTTCCGCTTGAAGGTTGCCGAGTACATGTCGTGTAAACGGCGGTAAGTGGTGAGAGCGTGTGTGAAGAAGTACACCCCTGCAGGGTTAACATCATCTATTCGAATAGCCGTGTCCGCGGTAATGGACTTCTGGGTTGCCTATAACAGTTCATAGACAAGTGAAAGTGGATACTCTAAAACTCGCAAGATAAGTGTGAGTGCTATGGATGGCCTTCCCGTAGGGAGACGGGAGCGGATCCATAGTGGTGTATTGAATGGTGAATATGTGGACTCGTGTGCGCCACCCCAAAAGAGTTGCTTGCAGTCGTAGTTCAGGTTAGCCACCGAGTCAAAGCTGGCTTGCTGCAGTTAAACTCCAGCACCCCCTTTGTTGATACCGATGCATATGTAGTTAGTTTTGATGTAAGTCTTGCTGGGTACATTTGTACTCACGTTTGCCTATTTTATGTTTTGCAGAGAGACGTCAGTCTCGCTAGTAGTTCCGCGTGGACTTCGACGTTTAGCTTGATACCTCAGCTACGATCTTGTGCCCTCGGCAGGATCTGGTAGATAGTCAGGCTTCTCAGCCTTTTTCATTTGTAGATGTCTGTACTCAGACATGTTAAGCTTCCGCATGTGCTTTGACTTGTATGCTATGATTGTTGGGTCATGAGACCCATGTTTGTAATATCTCGCTCCTCGGAGCCTAATGGATAAATACTTGAGTTGTAGGGTTATGTTGTGATGCCATGTTGTATTTACACATATCGAGCATATTGTGTGTATGATTGAAATGCTTGGTATGTGTGGGGTCCGACAATCTAGTTGTTTATCCTTGGCAGTCTCTCTTATGGGGAAATGTAGTCTAGTGCTTCCATGAGCCATAGTAGTCCGCTACAGCCCGGTTCACCGGAGTCCTGTTAGCCCAGCACTACTGCTCAGGACACTTGACTGGCCGGCATGTGTTTCACTTCGTTCCTGTGTCTGTCCCTTCGGGGAAATGTCACGCGGTGACATCCGGAGTCCTGCCTAGCCTGCTACAGCCCGGGTTCCGGAGTCCTGTTAGCCCAGTGCTACAGCCCGGATTCACACGCTGCTGACCGACACGCTCGATGTGATTCATGTATGCCTGTCCCCATAGGTTAGTGCCGCTTTGGGTTCACGACTAGCCATGTCGGCCCGGGTTCCCTGTCATATGGATGCTAGCGACACTATCATATACGTGAGCCAAAAGGCGCAAACGGTCCCGGGCCATGGTAAGGCGACACCCGTGGGAATACCGTGCGTGAGGCCGCAAAGTGATATGAAGTGTTACCGGCTAGATCGATGTGACTTGGAATCGGGGTCCTGACAGCGTTGGTATCAGAGCCTGACTGCCTGTAGGATTACCAAGCCAAACCGGTCGAAGTTGTGTCTAGAAATGCTTTAGTTATGTAGGGGAATTGATTGTGGAAGGGAACGTAAGGCTCTTTTTACTCCTTTACCTTATGCCCTCTGATCTGAGTCATTCTCTTCTCATTCTACGCGGGTTAAGAAACTAGGCCTTCTCATCTATCTATCAGGATGACGTGTTACTAATCCATAGACTTATAGGATTGTTGGATTCAAGCCTCAGTTCCGTTCCTACTACTTCCGTATGTTGACAGTTGATTTCAGAACCTTGACATTTTGTTGTTGAGTGGTTATGCCACCATTTTTGCAGGATGTCTCAAATAATTTTGAGCATTTACAGCCGTTATGCTGTCCGAGTCATCCCAGGTCTCTACATAGTCTGATGCAATTGCAAACCCCTTCCTCCTGTTCCTGATGTCCATTTGGGCCAGATTAATCACACTAATCGAGTGAGTTAAGGTACTCTGTTGCCTCGACATATATGTTGGAGCTATTATTATGACCCTAGGTGTTTTAGGGAGTCACCTAGTAATCTAGCCATGTTTTGTGTTCCGGTGTGATAATTCTGGCCACCATTCTCGAAAGCATCCCGTGATGCCATTTAGTAGTAGGTATTCTATTCTTGGGTTCTTGAACCCGAGATTCACCCTACTTACCTCATGTTGATAGTGTTGCTAGTTCCTTTAGGATATTAGTAACCTTTGCATTAGTCCTCGAGGTCCGTGGTATTTTCCTTCTTCCAAATACTATGAACCACTTATGGCAGAAGTTTGTTGGATCAAAAGATCACAACAGGAGGGCTCTCGATGAGTTCCCCATTCTATATTGTGACTCTGCCAATCCTACCTCTCTGCATGGGTTATCCGGAAGAAACCTGTTGAACTTGATTCGACATACTAATCTATGCATCCACAACTCAGAAAGATATATGTCCCCTTGAGTTGTCCATCTTCATTTGTTATTCCGACCATCGTCTATCAATTGATAGTCAGGAGTAATTGTGCACCCGTGTTATCGATGTTTATTATTCTCGTGGTACGTTAAGCCATTCCATTTCAGAATAATTAGGAGAAACAAACTCCAGTACCTCATCCATATCCAGGATTGGGTCAAAGTAGTTGTGTTCTGCAGATCAAATGCCAATCCAGCTTTTGCTCTGTTCTACCCTAGAGTATTGCCCCCTTTATGTCAGGATTGTCATGAGAATTGCACCCTCTCTCATGAATTCTTGACGCAGTGATACTTCTTACCATCATTTTTCATTCCTCGGTCCCGTGTTGTCGCAACCGGAATGCCGGCAAGTGAGTCGTGATGTGTGAAATCAATACTCCTAGCAACTCCGTTGCTTGGTAGTTAATGGACAATATTTTCATTCTTAGCGTGTTGGATATTAAATCATCATTCTAAGATTGATTGTGCTACCTAGTCCATTTCCCTGGTGCACTCTTCGATCAAGAGTTGGGACTGTGTCTATCCTTGCTTATTTGATCATATCGTCTTGCCCTGACAAGCAAGATTTTTCTCGAGCTTAATAACATATCGGTGGTTCGTGATTTCCGAAGATCTTCTCGGAAGTATTACCTGGTTGTCACCTGACCGGTATGTTGAGTTCGTGATTAAATGGGTTTTTTTATAAATCACCCCTTCTCCAAGAATCTGTGTTGGATATCCCTGAGCTAGTTGGTTGAGCTAAACAACAACTTGGAGAGTTGGAAGATAAAGCTTGTCTGACTTAGTTCATGTTAAGGGATATCTTTTTGTGTGTGTGCGTGTTGAAGAAAGATGATATCTCCATCGATTGGTCCTCGTGATCAGTTGTTGGATCTATTGCCTTGTCAAAACCTTGACTTGAGTATGGGCTATCGTCAAGTCAAATCAGAACCAATGATGTTCGTAATGTTGTCTTACTCGTGGTTGATCCCTCGAGCATACATCATTACATCTTCTGGTCTGACCAATACTATCACCGTGTTCACATGATGGTGGAAGTCTAGTGATATGGAAATTCGGATGAGTTGCTGTTGAGCCCATTAGCAGCATTCTGTCTTCCCCCATGACTCATGTTGAACATCAACCTAGTGTTGGAAACTTGTGTAAGCATTTCTTCGTGTTTCGTTCATGAAGCATATGTTTGGATGAAAGAAGCGACTTTCTCTGATTCATGTGCATTTGGTGCAAGTTGCCGCTATAAATTTGAGAAAGCTTGTTTTTGCTCCCTCTGGAATCATCCCAAGTTACTCATGCCTATGTGCGAAGTACTCTATGGTATGATAGGTTGGCCGCCTCCATTCTGTATGTGTTCCTAGCACACCAAGCCACTGATTGATTTGTTCAAGGAGAAGAAGTTCCTTCTTAAGAGCTAATGATGACTTATGCAAGGACTTTGTTATCCTTGATGATGGTTCCCCACCTGAACTCGGTAGTGTTTTATTATAAGACTACTATGTGGTCATGCTTGTCTGGAACAGCATGTTCACCAGTTTGTACAAAACCAGCTCATGTTTTGGAGCTTACTATCGTAGTTCATTCCCTGAGAATCTCGCAATGTCATCTCGTCGATTTGTGTTGCAAACTTTAATTTTTCTTTGTAGACTCGATGAGTCTGGAATGTCCTGACACCAACCAGATCTGAATCTCAGGCAGATGTGATGGTTGGAACGTTTTCCCAAGAACTATAATATCGGTCTCATAACCGGTAAAGTGGATGTCGTGGCCAACACACCCAACCGGAAGACCTATTATTGTAGTATCTTGATTTATAAAGTTGGCCACCTCCCCATAAGGATTTCGTAGGATTTACCCCCTGGATGTCCCTTATGGATTTTGTGTTCCTGAAGTCCGACCTTTACTTGATGTTCTAGATATCAAACCATATCTATGATTGGGATACGCTAGTACCTCAAGGAGAACATTAGAAGCGGAGTGCTAAATGTCTCTCGGTCGATTATCCAGATTTTGTCCCCTTGGCCTCGCTAAGGTGAAATCTGAGAAAGTGTTATCTTCCTTTGCATCCGCATCCTCCACCAATATCCATCATGGTGGTATGTTGTGTTGCCAGGATCCTTGTCACGGATATTGGTAAAACCTTGATGAATATGGAAATGCTCAAGTTCTTGAGAGCACGTGCAAGCACTAGGATTTATCTTTAGCATTAAATGGGATCCGCTCTCAGTTTCCTCGGTTATGCTATAACCATTCAAACAGGGGAATCACTCTCGTCTGTTGAGTTTTTTCCCAGTCACTAGAATCATTCCCAGTATTTGCATTTTGTTCCCAGCTTGCACCCGTCATTGTGTCAGTCTACCATGGGTCCCATCCATTTCCGGTGATAAGCAAAAATCATCCATTGCGTTGTCTTCAACAAGGTAGTCCACATCATCCATCCTAGTCCAAGTATGCCATCTCTTCGAGCTATCTCAAACGATCAATTGTAAATTTCCTTAAGCCGGTATGAAGAGTTTCAATGATCTCTGAATCAAAAGTAATTCTTTTTGCCACTTAAGGGAATATTTCTACGAGTCACCTTCCTTAAGGTGTCTCATTATGGTATCATGGCAATTATCTCCTCACTACCTTGAAAACCATGCACCATCCTACTCCAGCATGGAATTATTGCCTACCAATTTGAACCTTTGTCATATGTTTCTCTTCCATCATCTCTGATGCATGTTTTGCCTCTCAGCTCCAGAGATGTTTCCATGTCTCATTCCATGAGTTGATCTTGTGATCATTAATATGTTGCTCGAACCTCAAGAAGATCGTTTCTTCTTAAATTCTCCCTTTCTACTCGTTGTCATGTTGGATGTAGTTCTCAAAGCAAGACGTCGAGATCAAGATGATGCAATAAATCAACATCCTCGAGAAGACATCTGGATCGTGAAGATTTTGTTAGCTTGTGTTTCCCCCTTCACCTTACCCTACGCTTGAATCTCGGGACGAGATTCTTGTTTAGTAGGGGTGAGTTGTCACAGCCCTAGAGTACCTGAGTGAAATTGTTGCATCTGCACTCATGCATCATGTCTAAAATTTCTGAAAGTTGAATTGAGGTTTGTTGAAACCCTCAGAAACCAGTTCAAAAATAATCAACATTAAAATGTCTTCAAAGAAGTCCAAGAAAATGTTCCTCTTAGTCTCTGAAAATATTGGCAAGAGGTAAAATTCAAACCAATGTTTTTGGTATCTCAGAAACATTTATTTTGGGCCTTTGAATTAATTCAATAACTATTTGCATTGGATATATATTCTTTATATAATTAATATATGTCCAATACTCTAGAACATTTCATGTGGTTTTGGATATTTTAGTTCTAGCCACATAATTATTTTCAGGATTTCATAAAATGGTTTGGTGTTAAAACTAAACCCAAAACAATTGCAGAAAAATAGAAAACAGAAACAACTTAGAAACAGAGAAGAGAGAGAGCTTACCTGGGCCACTGCTGGCCCGACACTGTGCCGGCCCAGCCGACTGGCCAGCGCCAGTCACCCCTACCTCGCGCCAGAAGGCATGGGCGCGTGGTCGCCGCGCGCCGGCCACGCGCCGGCCACCTCCTGCCTCCCTGCCTGCCTCCTCATTGCTCTGGCCCTCCCTTGCGACGCCACGCATCCTCCGACCTCTCTCGCACTCTCCCTCACCCTCATCCCCTCCTCTGTCTCTCTCTCACTCGCGCGACCAAACGCAGCCGTTGCCGCCGACGAGATCCCCCACGGCCAGAGCCACCTCCGAGCCTCTCCGACGCGTCCCCGAGCTCTGCTGTGACGCCCCGGTTCTTTCCGCCAAGCCACATGATGCTGGACGCCTCGAAGCACCCTCCCCGACCCCTTCATCCTCCTCGGGTCGCCGGAGATTCGCCTCGCCGCCCCGCTCGCTCCGACACTTCCCCGGCCCCGCCGTCTGCACCGGAAGACTCAACGTAAGCCCCTGCCCCTAACCCACCTCCTCTACGCCTCGGTTGCGCCCCCTAGCCGCCATCTCCACCGAGCCCGAGCACTCGGCTCCACCGGCGACGCCGTCGTCGTGGCCACAACCACGCGGGCTCAAAATCGAGCGCGTCACCGCGTTTGCCACACTCCCAGGAGGCCGTAGCCCCACTCCACGCCCCTGTTGTGTATCCCAGCACCGAACCCGAGCACGCCCGAGCTCCGGCCGCCGCGGCCGAACTCCCCACCGTCGTCTCCGACCGCCCCAGGCCCGGCTGGCGCCACCATCCGACGCGCGCTGGTTTGGGCTCTCGAACGAGCCCAACCACGCTGTGAACGGGGCCCTAGAGCCCGTTCCCGTGGCCCTCTGCCGCGTCTGGTCATCGCCGGCTGCTAAACGCTGGTGGTTTAGCCCCGGTTGACCAGGGGTTTGACCTCCCCTGACGTGTGGGCCCAGGCGCCTGCTTAATTAGTGTTAGGTTTAGTTAGTGTTAATTAACTTAGCTAATTAGATGAGCCACTGACATGTGGGCCTCGCCCGGCTAACTAAGTTAGTTAGGGCTAATCCTATTTAGGTTAGTTAGGTTAGTCGCTGACCAGTGGGCCCAACCCAGTTAGTTAGGGCTAACTAACTTGGTTAGTTGACTGGGTCACTAACCAGTGGGTCGCACTGGTCAGGTTTGACCTGGCCGACCAGTTGACCTGCTGACATCACCCTTGCGCAATGCTGACGCAATAAAGCTTTTCTGGGATTTTAAATAAATCAGAAATGATTTATTTATTTCAGAAAATAGCTAAAACTTCTAAAAATCATAGAAAATAATCTATAACTCCAAATGCAATAAATTGTATATGAAAAATTATCAGAAAAATCCAAGGAATCTGATTATGGCACTTTCATGCATGTTTGAACAACTTAACCTCACTGTTTAGTCCAAAACATGATAATGCACTATTTGAATTCATAGTTTGAATTTGTTTTTGAACCTAGTGTTCAAACCAACTCCATTTAACTTGGTGCTAGTTGCATTACCTCAATCAACAGCATATTGCCATGTCATGATCATGCATCATATTGTTGCATCGCATTGATTGTGTTCTTCCTTGTTTTTCGGTAATTGTCCCCTCTCGGTAGACGCTGCTCCGATGCTGTGATCGTTGACACTGATGAAGACTCAATGTTATCTTCAGAAGTGCCAGGCAAGCAAAACCCCCTTGTTCATTCCGATACAATCCCACTCTCTCGCTCCTGCTCTCTTTTACTGCATTAGGACAACAACGATTCATCTGTTACTTGTTGCGGTAGCTGAACCCCTTTATCCTTTGCATGACCTGTCATTGCCACAGTAAATAGATGAAACCCACTAGCATGAGTAGGAGTTGTTTGAGCCCTGATGTGCCTACTCATTCATGCTTGTTGTCATGCCTGCTATTGCATAGAGTTGTGTCAGGTCTGATTCATCGGAAATGAATCGGAGGTGTGTGAACATGTCCTACTGTGTGTGAGCTAAGTGTGTGAACATGTTTTGGTAAAGGCAGCGGTGAGAGGCCATGTAGGAGTACATGGTGGGTTGTCTCATTGAAACCGTCCTCAGGAACTGAGTTCTGTGTCTGTGATCCATGAACAGCTACTACCACTCATTGGGATCCTTAATTGACCCTCTCAGCTTCTTAATCACCCTAGTACTCTATCCAGGAGTTGCAACTAGTTTCTGGTGTTTGTAGGTTATGTGTTGGCGGCCGTGCATAGCACTGACCCTAGGGGTGGGCTATGATGCGGTAGATACACCGTGGTCGGGCATGCCGGGCGCCCGTTTGGTGTCTCGGAACCCTGTACACATCGTTCAGGGCCGTTTGTGAAAACCTCGGCCGGACTCCCTGCGGATGGAACCTGGATAGGCGATAAACCTGGACTAGAGACTTGAGTGTTTAGGTAGGCCATGGCCGACACCCTCGTTGGGCTTCCGCTTGAAGGTTGCCGAGTACATGTCGTGTAAACGACGGTAAGTGGTGGGAGCGTGTGTGAAGAAGTACACCCCTGCAGGGTTATCATTATCTATTCGAATAGCCGGATTCCTCGGATATGGAAACTTGGACCCCTTGCATAGTTCATAGATAACTTGAAGTGGATACTCTAAAACTCGCAAGATAAGTGTGAGTGCTATGGATGGCCTTCCCGTAGGGAGACGGGAGCGGATCCATAGTGTGTATTGAATGGTGAATATGTGGACTCGTGTGCGCCACCCCAAAAGAGTTGCTTGCAGTCGTAGTTCAGGTTAGCCACCGAGTCAAAGCTGGCTTGCTGCAGTTAAACTCCACCACCCCCTTTGTTGATACCGATGCATATGTAGTTAGTTCTGATGTAAGTCTTGCTGGGTACATTTGTACTCATGTTTGCCTATTTTATGTTTTGCGAAGAGACGTCAGTCTCACTAGTAGTTCCGCGTGGACTTCGATGTTTAGCTTGGTACCTCAGCTACGATCTTGTGCCCTCGGCAGGATCTGGTAGATAGTCAAGCTTCTCAGCCTTTTTCATTTGTAGATGTCTGTACTCAGACATGTTAAACTTCCGCATGTGCTTTCACTTGTATGCTATGATTGTTGGGTCATGAGACCCATGTTTGTAATATCTCGCTCCTCGGAGCCTAATGGATAAATACTTGAGTTGTAGGGTTATGTTGTGATGCCATGTTGTATTTACACATATCGAGCATATTGTGTGTATGATTGAAATGCTTGGTATGTGTGGGATCTGACAATCTAGTTGTTTATCGTTGGCAGTCTCTCTTATGGGGAAATGTAGTCTAGTGCTTCCATGAGCCATAGTAGTCCGCTACAGCCCGGTTCACCGGAGTCCTCTTAGCCCAGCACTACTGCTCAGGATACTTGACTGGCCGACATGTGTTTCACTTCGTTCCTGTGTCTGTCCCTTCGGGGAAATTTCACGCGGTGACATCCGGAGTCTTGCCTAGCCTGCTACAGCCGAGTTCCCGGAGTCCTGTTAGCCCAGTGCTACAGCCTAGATTCACACACTACTGACCGACACGCTCGATGTGATTCATGTATGCCTGTCCCCATAGGTTAGTGCCGCTTTGGGTTCATGACTAGCCATGTCGGCCTGGGTTCCCTGTCATATGGATGCTAGCGACACTATCATATACGCGAGCCAAAAGGCGCAAATGGTCCCGGGCCATGGTAAGGCGACACCCGTGGGAATACCGTGCGTGAGGCCGCAAAGTGATATAAAGTGTTACCAGCTAGATCGATGTGACTTGGAATCGGGGTCCTGGCAGATATATTCGAGCATGGTTGATCGATATCATCATTACATGTTGGGCTGCTGTTTTCCGCCCTTCTCCGGAATAAATGTGTACTTTATCAGAGATTAAAAAATAATAGTACAGACGCTCCACCATGCGGTTCTAGCAGTAGTACTACTCGTACTACTAAACCTTGCGCTTGGCTCTTCGCCTCTTCGTGAAGTCGAACAATGATGGTACGCCGCATGTTCGGTACTACAGTGTATGCCTCTAGCAATCTAACATCGAATGAACTGATGCATGTCCATCGCCTGGGCGAGGGTAGATTTCATTAGTCACAAGGCGTAAGCAAGCTTCACCTTGTCCTGCAAGCTTCTCCTTGTTCTTTGAGTTGACGGGACACACCAAAAAGTAGTGCTAGTCCATACTCCCTCCTTTCCGGTTAATATGGCTTAATCTTTTTGCGGGTAAATGAGAGAGCTTTATTCATATATAAACATTCTTAGGACGATCAGCCAAGACACTGGTCACTAGGAAGCGAGGTACCCCGCAAAAAAAGAAGTAGGAAGTGAGGTGTTTCATCAAGCCAGCTCTCGGCCACATTCAAAGTGCAGCAAGCACGATTCGCACAAAGATGCGCCGCAAGGTTTGCTGACCTATTTACATGCTGAATAACAAAAAAGAGGAAATATTACCGAGCGCTCCTATTTTTAACAGGATATGAGCCAGAATTAAGCGAGAATTGTGGCGAGTGTTCCATGCAATCAACTTCCATTATCACATGCGAGAACCCTCGAAGAGAACCAAATGTGTTGAAGATTGCTTTATCACATTTTAAAAATACAATAAGAGTGCAGACGCTCCTCCATCCGGTTCCTAGTACTAGTATAGTACATACCTCTATAGACTATAGTAGTAGTACTAGTACTAGTAAACTTTGCGCTTGGCTGTTCGCCTCTTCGGGAAGTCAAACAATAATAGTACTAGTATAATGTATGCTTCTGGCAATCTGACACTGAATTAATTGTTGCACGTCCACTTCCTGAGCGAGGGAGAGCTTGCATTAGTCAAAAGTCTCTTCTTGTCCCGCGAGCCACCGCGTGCAAGCTTCTCCCATCCTGCAAGCTTCTCCTCGTTCGGCAAGTTGACGGGACACAACAAAGTAATGCTAGTCCATACCGTGTCCTCTCCGGTTAATATGGCTTAATTTCAAATGAGATAAATACACTATCTGTCACTGTATATTTGTAAAAATACGGTTAGTGGACTTCATAATACGCTCATCACGCTCAATATATACATTTTCCGGTGTTTATACGGTCACTAGCTCACCCTGGCTGAGTATGTGTGTGCATGCACATGTAGGTTGAACACTTGAGCGTGACCGTGCGTGTTCCGTCGTGTGCTCGGACATACATGCATTAGGGCGTCGCGCGCGTTTTTGCGTCCATGTGTACATGTGACTGTTGCATACACATAGCGGGAGTACGTGTAGGGGCCACTAAAGGAGCAGTCAAATCACATAGTAAGTTAGTCGGAAGAAGCAACCATCATTTCACTCTTCAATGACACGTACGCAATATAAAATGGTTGATATGGAGAGAAAAAGAAAACCACTACATATACATTACCAGGAGCCTAAGCTACAAGCCTGCTTGCTTGGGTTGCTCTCTTCACAAGCATAGAATGACGGTGGCCACACCGCTAGTCACATATCCGCCCTGATCCCGCAGCTGGGGGAAGGGAACAATGTTCTGCGTAGATGTGGTCGACATCGGCGAGGGAGTAAATCCACAGTCGATGCGTCCCAATCGGGGGTCACCGCGGTATAGGCCGATGCCGCGTCCCAACTGCCCTTCTAGCTACAGCCCGACGTCCTAGGTAGTCCATCTTCCTTTTGGAGCTGGCTTGCTCCACTGCCGCAGCTCCCCACGTAGCTCGATCTCCATGTCGATCTTTCTCCACTTCTACCGGCTTCTACTTGTGATGAGTTTATGTCTCATGAACTAGTGCCAGTACTATTATTCCAATCACACTTCTTCAATATCTTTGCCATCAGGGATGCTCAGCTCGATTTTAGTGGAACTGCACAAAAGCATCATATGATTCGAGGGTGCCAGCCATCTTTCCTTCAACAGGTTGTACCTGGCCAGGAAATTAAATCATGTTTAGGGTTTAGGGTTTAAGTCGTAGTGACCCCATCAGTAGTTTTTCTTTCGTACACGCTCTCACAACTTTTGTCTTTAGTTGTGAAGTAAATATTGGCTATGATCTATGAATCATTGAGATGCATCAGCATGCGTGTTAGTTTTCTTTTGTATTTGATGGAATGTTGTAACGGGGCAACCTTGGAGTAGGAATGAAAATGGAGTGGAAAGTTTCCATTTTTCCGGAGAAAAATGGAAATGGAGAGAAACCAACATTTCGTTTCGTTGGATCACGCCATCGAGCAAAACCAACGTTTAAATCACGAAAATTCTAAACTCACGCACTTTTATATGGCTCTTTAAATCACATCTGTCGCATTCGTGTCTCACCCTCCTCCACGGCTCGACCCCACACGGTCGCTCGACATGCCACTCACCGCAAACCGAGTATACGATAACTTTCCCACCTGCTTGTCAATGGACCGCGCTATTGAGTACTAGTACTACTGGAAGAGATTGACGAGTTGGGGGAGGACAGCTAGCTGTAGCACGGACTCCCAAGAACTTTTTACATGCATGTTGTGGCTGGGTATTGCAACCTTTGAACACGGAGCAGTCGCGTGCACCATGAAGGGGCGCGGGCAACGCTCTCTCGGCCGACGTGCCGCTTCACTGCCGGTGCCAGTGAGAGGTCACGTCCGCTCTGGCCGGGCATGAATGCGGCACTGACCGTTTCAGACGGGAAGCACGAGCGGGTGATGAACAGGGTTCGGGTTGGTCAGGAGCGGCCGTGCCAGCGGTCCGGACGCCCACAAACAATAGATGTTGTATGTTAATATTGCCGTGTATATAATTAACAACGTAAATAATGTGCCAATTGGACAAATATGATTGGAGATGGAGATGGAAATGGAATTTTACGTAAACACGGATATGCATGTCTATGTCTATGTGTGTGTGCACGACGACTCTCGCGACCTGGAAGCGGGGGTGTGTTTTTGATCGAGTTTTCTTTCTTGGTACATTAAAAAATTGTTCGCCAGTTCTCGTTTATTTTTTCCGGGAATGAGCATATTCTATTTAAAACCATTGCTATGGAGATATTTGATTACTCCATTATAGCCTCTTGTTTGATAGAGTTTCTCGCGCCTCGCTCTCTCACCCTCTCCATATCAAAACAAGATGACAGTGTCCACACTATCTCTCCCCTCATAGGTGGTCACAGATCTAGCTGAATCCCGTCTGCTGCAGGAGGTGAGGAGGTGCAGCATTGACGTTGTCGCCGTCGGCGATGGAGGAAGCCGATGCGCACCATCCTCTCGGAGCCAGCACTGGCGCAGACGAAGGTCCTCCGCGCCCTTTTTCACTGCCGTCATGTGGGCAGATCCCGCCCGCCCGCCTAAGCGACATCTTGCCCACCTGAGGTATAACTTCTTGTACTACTCCAGCTCCCCAGGTCGCTGCATGCGGGTTTTCTTCTATGCGACTACTCCCCAGCTCCCCATGCATAGTAGCTAGGGTTCGTCGGCTGGTCCAACATCACCTACTATTATAGAGGAAATGCCACTCAAAAAGTTGTCCTGATTTATGCCTCGGTGGAGGTATACATGTTGTTTCGACAAAAAGTACATGGTGGTTGTGCGGTCATTGTCCATATGCTCCTATTGCTGCTGCTAATCTAATACTATCACTGGTTAAATGAATAAATGCTTTTTTTCTCGGGTATCCTGGTTTAGTTCCCATCAAGATTATCATGATGCTTCTGTTTGTTGGTGTACTTTTCATAATTCTTATTGACAATTGAGATGTTGTTGTTAATCTTGTAAAAAAAGTAACAACACTATATCCCTTTTTTACATTTTTGGAAACAGCGATGCGTATCTCCATACTCGGGCATGTCTTCCTTAATTTTAGTGGAACTGCACAAAATTGGATGGCCATTGTTGTTCCGCCTCACTGTACTCTGTCACGTGGTTCCTCCTTCTTCGAGCTTGATTACTGAGAAGAAACAGACCACAGTGAGGATTTGTCTAACTTCATAGGTGCCTCACCCAAACTTGATGCCAAATGGATGATGCATCACCACGATGACCTATCGATGCTCATGGTTGCGCCTCATGGTTGCACCGGCTGGTGAAGCTGGTCGATTTTCAATGAAAAACAAGTTGTCTTCCATCAGTGCTCTTTGCTTGTTACCCACAAAGATGATATCCTTCGTTAGTTCACCTTGGTTGCGTTGGATACTGAGGGAGTCCTGGATTAGGGGGTCTCCGGACAGCAGAACTATATCCTTTGGTCGGACTGTTGGACTATGAAGATACAAGATTGAAGACTTCGTCCCGTGTCCGGATGGGACTCTCCTTGGCGTGGAAGGCAAGCTTGGCAATACGGATATGTAGATCTCCTCCCTTGTAACCGACTCTGTGTAACCCTAGCCCCCTCCGGTGTCTATATAAACCGAAGGGTTTAGTCCGTAGGATAACAACAATCATACCATAGGCTAGCTTCTAGGGTTTAGCCTCTATGATCTCGTGGTAGATCAACTCTTGTAATACTCATATCATCAAGATCAATCAAGCAGGAAGTAGGGCATTACCTCCATCAAGAGGGCCCGAACCTGGGTAAACAACATGTCCCCCGCCTCCGGTTACCATCCGCCTTAGACGCACAGTTCGGGACCCCCTACCCGAGATCCGCCGGTTTTGACACCAACATTGGTGCTTTCATTGAGAGTTCCACTGTGCCGTCACCGTAAGGCTTGATGGCTCCTTCGATCATTGGTAACGATGCGGTCCAGGGTGAGGTTTTCCTCCCAGGACAGATCTTTGTATTCGGCGGCTTCGCACTGCGGGCCAACTCGCTTGGCCATGTGGAGCAGATCGAGAGCTACGCCCCTGGCCATCAGGTCAGGTTCGGAAACTTAAGCTACACTGCTGACATCCGCGGAGACTTGATCTTCGACGGATTTGAGCCCATGTCAGGTGTGCCGCACAATCACGATGAGCATGACGTAACTCTACCGTCGGACATTGTTCGGGAGATCACACCTGCAACTACTCCGGCCCTCAATCTGGAGCAAATTGCGCCATCCGAGGACGAGGAGATAGACCCCACCATGGAAGCCGCACTCTCAGTGGCGATGGAGCCAGATACCGACTTCACCCCTTATGAGAGCCGTGTTGCCGAACCACTGGATTCGTCTCCGGCCATGGACTCTGAGCCACCTGCGTCCGTGCCTATTGAATCCAATTGGGCGCCGATCATGGAGTTCACCTCCGTGGATATCTTTCAGCACTCACCTTTCGGCTACGTGCTAAATTCATTAAGGTATCTCTCCTTATCAGGAGATCCTTGGCCGAACTATGTCCGGCTAGAATGGGATGCGGACAACGAAGAAATTCGCTGCCCACCCACCACCCACTTAGTAGCCTCTGTCGACGATTTAACCGACATGCTCGATTTCGACTCCGAAGACATCGACGGCATGGACGACGATGCAGGAGAGGAACAGGAACCAATGCCCACAGGGCACTGGACAACCACTACACCACATGACATATACATGGTGGATACACCCAAAGAAAACAACGACGAAGAACGGCAGGATGCAGCGAAGAATAGCTCCCTCGAGAAGCAAGCAAAGCATCGGCATAGGCGCCGCTCAAAATCCTGCCTCGGCAAAAACAACGATAACAACGCAAGAGAAAATGACACTCCGGTTGAGTCCAGAGGAAACGACGACCACATTGACCCAGCAGCAGAGTACGATGAAACTACAAACGGCGAACATTGTATGAATCCGATGTCCGAACACGGCGACGCCGAGGATAAACCTCATCAACCCCCCTCTGGGGAGGAAAACAGTCCGGACGAAGATGCACACATCATCCCGG
Source organism: Triticum aestivum (assembly GCF_018294505.1). NCBI lineage: Eukaryota > Viridiplantae > Streptophyta > Magnoliopsida > Poales > Poaceae > Triticum > Triticum aestivum. The sequence goes on along the minus strand of NC_057800.1, from coordinate 106,001,931 downwards.
AAACACACTTGGAACAAGAGAACCTCCACAGAAGGCTTATTGCCACAGCGAGGAGTCTGAAGAAGCAGAAGCAAAGGCTTAAGGCCGCACAAAATACGCTCAACAGCAGGTGGAACAAAGTGCTTGACAACAAAGAAAAGTATGGTGGAAGTTACGACACAAAGAGCTATCCAAAGCGCAAGCTATTACCTGAATTCGACGATGAGGCCTTAGAGCCCACAGAGCCGAAACATAAAACGGCCAACCGGCTGGATCAACCACCTTGTGACCGCGATAGAGCGGCTAACAAGGCCGCACATAAGTCAACACACGATCCACGTGAGGACTTGCGCCAAAAATCTAGTATGACCAGATTCATCTATAGATCTAGGAAGCGTGCTCTGGCACAAAATCAAAACCGAATACTACAACCGTCTGAACGCCATGATACATCCAAATACAGGGGTGCCGCACACCCCCTATGTTTCACCGATGAGGTGCTGGACCACAAATTTCCAAAAGGATTCAAACCAGTGAACATAGAGGCGTACGACGGGACCACAGACACTGGGGTCTGGATGGAGGACTTTATCCTCCATATCCATATGGCTCGCGGAGACGATCTCCACGCCATCAAGTACTTGCCCCTCAAGCTTAAAGGACCAGCTCAGCACTGGCTGAAAAGCCTCCCCGAAAACTCAATTGGAAGTTGGAAGGAGCTCGAGGATGCTTTTTGGGCTAACTTTCAAGGGACCTATGTCACTACAAAAAAAGACACATCCATGACATTTTGGGCCAAACAATTTTTTTGTGTCATACATATGACACTTCTATGATGATAATTGTGACAAAACCCGGTATCATCATAGATGTGGTGGGCTCCTAGTTCCATGACAAAAAATCATGACAGAAAATGGGCTTTTCGTCCTGAGCGGGCCGGAGACGCAACTGCATGACATTCTTTGGGCCGTCCATGATGGAAAAAACCGTGGTAGAAGCGAGGGGGAAGAAAATTTCGGGGAGTTCCCGGTTACGGTGGGAGGTCGGGGGCCAAGCGATGTGCGTTTCTCTCATACACGTAAGCGTGTGTGTGTGAGGCGTTGGGCTCTAACTGAACCCGAGCGATTGCACTGCAGGCTACGCGTTACTGAACCCGAGCGATCGATCAATGGCTGTTAATTGAACCTGATCGAGCGAGTCCTTCGCTACTTCTGCTAACTGAAGCCGATCGATGCTGCCTCTGGATGAACAGTGAGCGTTGCAGGGGGGTTGGATGAACAGTCCCCGATGGGGGTGGATGAACAGGACCCCGTGGTGTTGCCTCTGGATGAACAGGACCCCGATCGATCGAGCCGGTTGGGGCTGGATGAACAGGACCCCGTGGAGGGCTGGATGAACAGGACCACCCCGTGGAGGGCAGGATGAACAGTAGACGGTGGAGGGCAGGATGAACAGTAGCCCGTGGAGGGGTGGTTGAACAGGAGCCCATGGAGAGAGCTGGTTGAACAGTAGCCGGTGGAGTAGCGCGCAGTGGAGGCTGGATGAACAGGAGCCCGTGGATGAACAGTCGTAGGTGGAGGTTGGAGGAGGTCGACGGTGGATGAACAGTAGCTCGTGGAGGCTGGAGGGGGTCGACGGTGGAGATGAACAGTATCCCGTGGAGTCCCATTTTGCGGTACGCCACACCCCTCCCGATGAACAGGACCCCCCTTTCGACCGTAGCGCTCCAACACAAGTCCGTTTCGTCCATTTTGCGGTATGCCACACCCCTCCCGATCAACAGGACCCCCGTTTCGACCGTAGGAGGTCCGTTTCCTCCGTTTTGCGGTACGCCAGACCCCTCCCAATGAACAGGATCCCGTTTCGAACATGGCCGGTCGAACACAAGGCCGTTTCCTCCGTTCTGCGGTACGCCAGGCCTCGTTTCCATCGCCTGTTCCGTCCAAGCCCTCCTGATGAACATGACGCATTCCGTTGCCTCCCCATGAACACAACGCATTCCGTTGCCTCCCCATGAACACGACGACGACGCTGTTTCTCCGTTTCGACCCAGCCATGTACACGAGCCCTGGCTGTACGTATGCGCGAGTAGGCGTTCGAGACCCCGCCCGTATCTACACATACATGGCCGTATTTTCTTTCTTGCACCCTGGCCGATGTACGTATGTGTAAATGCTACGTGCACGCCTCTACTACGACACGTGCGCGCCTCTACTACGACACGTGCGTGCCTCTACATTGACCAGTATGTACGTACACGTTCGCGACCAGAATGACAACGCTACGTACGCTTCGACCTGGTGGGTCCCGACTGTCAGGCACTTCCTTGCCTTCGAAGATGTAGCTGGTCGGTCCCAGCAGTCAGGGAGCGAATCGTTTTTTTGCCCGGACGCACTTCCTTGCGTGCGAAGATGTAGCTGGTGGGTCCCAGCAGTCAGCGGGAAATGTTTTTTTGCGAAATATGGTGGCCCTTCTGGTGGGTCCCGCTGTCAGGTGGAGGAATAATTATTTTGCACGTAATAAGGAGGCACTTCCTTGCTGCGGCCGTGGACCCAGCTGTCAGCCTCTCCACGTACAGTCCACGTCTGATGGAAGCCGTTCCTTGACCATGTTGACCACACCGCGCCGAGAGCACCAGGGCGGTGGACGACAGCGAGGCCTAGGAAGGGGACGACGCGGAGCCGGGGAAGACGCGGCAGTGGATGCCCATGCGTAGAGGAGTACAAGGGTTCACTGGTTCACTGCGGTATGAGGCTGCCGTCGCCGCAGAATAACAGGGGGTGTGGGTGAGTAGAGGGATGGCCTGGCCAGCGGTTGGAGTAGTAGGGGGCGGTGAGGCCTCCGCCGCATCGCAGCCGGCCACGGGAGGCAGGAGCACGAGGCACGACCGGTGCTGGTTCGGGCGGCTAGAGCAAGAAGACCAGAGGTTGAAGAAGCACTACGGCTGTTGGATGGACATCGTACGGTCACTGGAGCTAGAATCATGCATATTGACTAAGTTGACAAAGCCCTCCATCCCCGTCAACTTATTAGGCCCACAAGTTAGCCTCCCACCAAGGTGGGTCCCAGCTAGCAGGGGGTATTTATTTTTTTAGCGTAATAAGGAGGCACTTCCTTGCGTGCGAAGATATAGCTGGTGGGTCCGAGCTGTCAGCGGCGGTAACGTTTCTTTCACGAAATACAAAGGCCCTTTCTGTGGGTCCCTGATGTCAGGTGGAGGAATCATTATTTTGCACGTAATAAGGAGGCATTTCCTTGCATGCGGCTGTGGACCCAGCTGTCGGCCTCTCCACGTACAGTCCACTTCAGATGCATGTCGGTCGTTGACCACGTTGACCAGGCTGCGCCGAGAGCACCAGGGCGGTGGACGACGGCAAGGCCTAGGAAGGGAACAACACAAAGGCAGGGAAGACTCGGCAGTTGTTTCCCACACAGAGGGGAGTACGACTATACGAGGGTTTACTGGTTTGTCTGCTATCGCCGGAGAATAACAGTAGGTGTGGGTGAGTAGAGGGATGGCTAGGCCAGCGATGGGAGTACGGTGGGGCGGTGAGGCCTACGCGGCAGCAGAGCCGGCCACAGGGAGGAGGGAGCAGGCAGTCCCGCCGGCGACTATTTGAGCGGCTGGAGCAGGAAGAGCAGAGATTTAAGAAGCACGATGGTCGTTGGATGGCCATCCAACAGTCATTGCTTGCGCGTCAACCTTTTTTTAGGAAAGCCTCAAACCTGTGGAAAACAGCATACAACCCATCGGCCATTATTTCTAATAATTTACAGCCCATTTGCTAATTATTAAGGTTTTTTTGGAGCCCATATTCTTTTTTTTAGCATTATAGCCCATATTGTGGCCACGGTTAAAAAATTATACGAAATTTTGCATACTTCGGTGCGGTTTGAACTGTTTTTAATCCCGAAATATCGACTCACATTCAAACTGATTTTAAAAATAAATGTATATCAATATAAAATCCAACAAATTCTCCATGCATAGAAATTAATGTAATTTCAAATCTCGAAATAAAGAAAAGATATTTGAAACTAATTGCCGGTTTGATGTGTTTTAAAAATGCACAACCCATTTCTCATTACTGATGGGCCATTTTCTCGGCCAGCCGAATGAAAGCTCTCCTCGTCTTGAAAGACTTGCAGCCCAACAGGCCTAACAAAGCGACTTACTTGGCAAATGACAAAAAAACTAGGCTGTGGCCGATGGAATGTCGTTGACCTCGTTGATCACGTCGCGCCAAGAGCACCAAGGCGATGGAGGACGGCGAGGCCTAGGAAGGGGACTACGCGGAGCCGGGGAAGACGCGGCAGTGGATGCCCACGCGAAGAGGAGTACGAGGGTTCACTGGTTCGGCTGCGGTGTGACGCTGCCATCGCCGCAGGGTCTGGCTAGCGGTGGGAGTAGTAGGGGGCGATGAGGCCTCAGCGACAGCACAGCCGGCCACTGGAGGCAGGAGCAGGTGGTCTCCCCAGCGGTGGTTTGGGCGGTTGGTGCAAGAAGAGCAATGATTGAAGAAGCAACAGGACTGTTCAATTCAAATCCAACGGTTACTACTGCTAGAATTGTTTGTTGACTAAGTTGACAAGCCCTGCGTACGCGTCAACTTAGTAGGCCCATAGGTCAGCCTCCCAACCGGTGCGCCCCAGATGTCAGTGGGAGGAATCATTTTTTTCGTGTAAGAAGGAGTCAGTTGATTGCGTGCGGCCAGGCCAGCGGAGGGAGTAGGGTGGGCCGGGGAAGCCTGCGCGGCATCACAGCGGGCCACAAGAGGAGGGAGCAGGCAGTCCCGCTGGCTCTAGTTTAGGCGGCTGGAGCAGGAAGATCAGAGATTGAAGAAGCACGTCGGCCGTTGGATGGACATCCAACACTAACTGCTGCTAGAATCGTGTGTTCACTCACAAAGCCTTGGGTAAACAAGTCAGCCTCGAAATATGTGGCGTGTACAGCCCATTTGCTATTATTTTTGTAATTTTTACTCATTTTCTAATTCATATGGAATTTATTGCAACCTGTTTTCCATTTTTAGAATTGCTGGCCATTTTCTGGTCAGTACCAGGGTCAAAAAATTAACTAAATATGTGGGAATTTTTGAAAATTCGCAAATTTTTGCTGGGGAACGAAAATTTCTTAATCCAAAAATTAATAGCCATACTAAAATAAATTTAAAAATAAATTAGTACTATGTCATGTTAAATCCAATGAAATACGTATAAGATATCAGTGAAGAACAAAAACAAAAAAAGAAACTTATACCCCATCTGCTATAATTTTTTTGGAATTTTCAACCCCTTTTGATATTACTTTTAACAAACATTGACCATACTCTTAAGCCAGGCCGGAATTCATCCCTCCTCGTCTTGAAAGATTTGCAGCCCACTAATTCGAAGAAAACAAATAGGCCTAGCTTGGGTATTCTTCAAAAAGAAATACTAGGCTACCTATTTTCCCAAAGAACTGGTGCATGAGCATTTAGCTTTATTTATTTATTTGTTTACTTATTTATGTGTAGGGGACCATGAGCATGTACCTGGGCCGGATTCATGTGAGAGCCTCCCTTCCAGTTAATTATGGGCTTCTCTATTGGGACTTCATCAGTGGGCTGCATGTTATCAACAAGTGGAAAATGTGTTCCGAGTTTCAAAAAAAATGTGTTTCGTACGATAAATAGTATGCGCTACGTACGGTACGGGGCACTAAAGGATCGAACCATGCAACGACTTCCAAAACATTGTGTTTGTTGTTCTAACAACACATTTATTCAACCAACAGACGAAATATACTACTGATTGTACATTGAAAACAGCAGCAGCAACAACCAGGGCTGGGGGTGCAACAGAAGCAGTAAGCAGGCAAGAAAAGTAAAGATGCAGCTCTCTCTTCCAAACCAAACATCAGCCATCATTACAAAAGGGCTACCAAAAAAGAACAAGTGTATGCATCAAACTAAATAAAGATACTACTACACCAAGTGTATGCATCTAACTAACTGGCTCAGTTAGACGTTACTAATTTTTTTTTGAAACGGAGGCAAAAGAATTGCCTCGTCGATTAATTAAGAAGATGTTAATTGTCTGGTTAACCTACGGAAAATTGGGCTAAAACCGAAGACGTTACTATTTATTTAGCTGCAGTGGAGTCGCAGATGGAGAGGAGTGGGAAACTTCACTGGTTCGGGTGCGCGGCAGCACAGCCGCGGTTGTTAGAAGGGAAAACATAAATTGGACACGGCATTACTTTTATAAGAGACCTGTGTTTTATACCCCACAGTAGGCATACTAACAAGTTCACACACAAATACAACAGAAAAGGTAAACATTCATATCAAACTCAGGTTCACAGGACACGTTCATATCCATAGCGAACATTCACAATCAACAACTCAAAAGATTCATATATACACAAGCTCAGCATATCTATGCATCCAAATGATTGATAGATCACACGACAATATTCATACATAATTTACAAAAAAGATTCAGATATACGCATGTTCAGTATGTTTATGCATCCAAATGATTGAGATCACAGCCAATATGATCCATGGACAAACTTTAATTGCCTAGGGTACAGACTGGTAAATGGTGTTCAATCGGAGGTACTTCTTGCTAAAATTAGTTCTTGTACGAGTAAACTTTCGAGTACATAAGAGGCAGCACAGGCAATCTGAACTTTGCTTGTAGGTTTATCCTCAAATAGTGGCCTCGTGCCCTGGGAGGTTTGAGCAACTTCGCCACTACTTTCATCCAACCAGTTTACTGGGTTATCTTGGTCCTGTATATCGCCAAAATTCTACATTGAAGACGAGAAAGGAGGCGGTTGAGAAAATGAACCACCCAAATTTTTTGTGCAGTTCAACTAAAATGGAGCATCCTTGGTGTGCAGACTAATTAAGTGCCAGATGAATATACGCGTCAACCAACTTGTCTGGAATCTTTAGACTCCATGCCATATAGTTCGCTACCATATCTGCCGATAACCAAAAGGCACAAGTTGGGACCAAAGACTGGACTGCGTTTTTCTGGGCTATGCACCAAGCAATATTTTTGGCGTTCACTCTCCTAACACTTGGAGTTTGACAATTGGTTGATGCCGGTTGATACTCGAATGAATATAGGAACTTCTTGTCAACATCGATGCTTGTCTGAGTGAACTTTGGAGTACATAGCAGCAGCATAAGTACCTGTCCATCTGATCATTTTGTGCGGTTCTACTGAAATCACCCGATGTAATGATTTGCCTGCGAGTTCAGGCTCCAAATTACTCCTTTATGAAATCGGCAAACAGTAGCACAATATCAAATTACCAATACATATGATAGGCACAATAATCAGGATAAAGACCAGTACCAACCTGTGTGAGGTAGCATATCAATTACTGTTTCCTTTGACTGGAAGCCGAGATAAGCCAAGCAACTGACAGCAAAGGAAGAAAGCATGTAGAGTTTAGCAACTGACAGGAAAGGACGGAAGCTATCGAGGCAATGAAGCACCCAAAGTTTTTGTGCAGTTCCACAAAAATCGAGCATCCCTGTTGGCACATATATTGAGAGAGTGAGATTACTGTAATAGTGGGACTAGTTTATGAAACATACACTAACAAATAGAAGCACCCTCATTATCTTAATGGGTAAAGTTAGCAACATAGTAGTCTTGCTTAAACAGAGGTACTAGTTTATTTAATCAGTGCCAATTAGCTCAAATCAATACTCAAAGCATTGCCATTTATCATAGGTTGCAAAATTTTAACGTGCAAAGATAAAGGAGTTTCTCATGACAGTAGCACGATACAAATACAGATGACAGCAAACTAATATGGATGAAGGCCTTAGACCTGTACCAACCTGAGAAAAAGAGCTTATTCATGTAGTCCCATAAGAGATGATAAAGCACTCACTGGAATCACACAATAGTATATATTTTTGTGCACTTCAAATGTATGGTTGAAATCACTCTTGTTTACCAGTGCTGAGATTATATCGAAAGATTATCAAGAACTTCCAACAGAGTTAAAGCACTGGCTGGGATACAGTTCATTGTATTATCTTGTGTAGTTCCATTTAATGTATGATTGGCACAACATGATCCCTGTTTGCACAAGTAGGAACAAGGTGAAACCTTCATTAGCTTAGTGAGAAAGGATAGGAAGACATTAGCATATTACTCAACCAGTAGCATCAAATTCATGATGGACAATACGCAAAACATTGCCTCATTGAACCAATGGCAATAAATTGACATGCAAAACAATAGCACTATTATGTCATGACACTAATAATATTCCCTCCCTGCTCCACCACATGATTCACCTCCATAGACAAACATACAGACGTACATGATTCAGCATAGGGTCCTACCAAAGATTTGCTTAACTCCAATAGGAAAATTAGGCAGTAATAAATTAGTGGTACTTAAGTACTCCTAATTAATTAAGTGAGATAGTAGAAGTGGAAGGGCTCCCTGGAGGATCATCTCACATGTAAGGTAGTCGTTGCCGGAGCCCTTGAATGGCCTCGACTAAGGCCTCTAGCTTCAGCAAGATCGTCTTGGCACTATTTATTCTTCTTCTTCTTCCTCTTCATGCTCTGTTTCTCTTTCTCCTCACCAATTGGTGAAACCAAGTACATGATTGGCCTTCTAATTCAGAATTGGTTTTGTCAGTGAGGGAGTACAAGTGTACTAGTAAAAAAACAACATTATTTTCTCATGGCAGTCGGAAAATAGAGATGAACACATGCATTAAATATCATTCTTACCTAAAGGAAGGTTATGGCGCCAATATGGATGATGAGGATTGGAACACAGATCTCCCTTCGTGCAGTTCCACCAAAATGAACCAACTATTCCATTCTGACATTCCAGTTAAACAACACAAAAGTCACTTCTTTTAAGAAGAGTTTTGTGCAGTGCACCGAAAGGTCACAACAGCAACCAGGTGAATTGGATATCCCTGTTTGCACAAAAAGGCACAAAGGAAACAGTCAGAGTCTCAAACAATTACAGGAAAAAACATTTGGCTAAACTTGTCATGGCTTATAACAGTGGGTGCACCAGCAGTCCATCACCATGTACGTAAATAGGGGCATAAAGTGGTGATTCATAGTTTGTTGCCCCGAGAAACAAGCATCCAAGAAACATATCTGGGTTGGTCCCATTTTTGTTCACTCTAGCCACCTACTCCTATGTGTGGATAAAAAATCTAGTCATGGTCATACCACTGTGTATAGCGTTACCCCTATATTTCCCTTTTCGACCAAGAGACCGGTTGGATGACCAGTCTGTACAACTTTCACCCCCTTTCCTTCCTGTTTGTACCAAGTCCGATGTACACACAGGCGGAGCTATGTGTATGGCTGAGGAGGCTGTGGCCCCCCAAACCTGGTAGCTTTTGTGAAGATTATTTTAAGATGGCATAGATTGAGCAAAATAGGGACTTTTACCCCTTCATAAAGCCATATTTTGCCATTGCCCCTCCCAATGATCATGTGCTAGCTCCGCCACTATATGTACATACTAAATTCCCCCACCCCCACTTTATTTCTTGTTTGAACCAAGTACTCCCTCCGTCCAGAATTACTTTTCATCAAAATGGATGTGTCTAGAACTAAAATACATCTAGATACATCCATTTCAATGACAAGTATTTTCAGACGGAGGGAGTACAAGATTCGACTCCATGAAGTAGCTTTACCTCTAACAATAGAAGAAAAAAATGTGACATTGGACCATCCGATCGAGAGGGGCTGAGATGTAGAAAATGATGAACATGCTGCAACGTAGCGAGCTGGGGAAGTAGAGCTAAGGCGGTTTCGAACGAAGATATACCTGAAGGTCGTCAGGATGTGGATAGGTGGGCGGCGGGAGGCCGGATCCGCCCACAGGCAACGACGAAGGGATCGAAGGACCTCCCGCACCGGCTCTCGGCCAGAGATAACGGTGCGGCCGACAGTGGGTCTCCTCCCTCGCTGTCGACGACGGCCTAAACGCTGCCCCTCCTCCCCTTCACCGGCGGAGGGGGATATGTCCGGATCTGTAACCAGCGGTGAGGATAGAAAGCCGGTGTTTTTTGAAGGGAGAAAGATGGTGTTACTACCCCTATCTTGTTTAAATCTAGAGAGGATGAGAGTGTGTGAATAGAGAAACCCTAGCAAGCAAACACGGAGGCTCCGACCTATATATACGTAGTGAGAAACCCTAGCAAGCAAGCAACCCCTATCTTCGTCAACTCGTACAAGAACGAGAAATTTCATTACTACAACGCCCTCTCCCTCGCAGACTGAGCTCCAGTGCCTTAACTGCACCTGCCTTTGGCTGCATGACAGGAGGGCCAACCACCTGTTGGGCCCACCTGTCATGGATGCAAAGGCAGGAGCAGTAAGTTGAAGCTTTCGCTATCCCTCCCGCACGAGGTGGACGGACATGCAGCAGTGCATTCGATACTATAGAAGTAGGAGTAATCATTATTGTTTGTCTTCTCGAAGAGGCGAAGAGCCAAGCGCAACCGGAATGTGGTAGTTGCGAACGCTCGTGTGGTGCGGTTCCTTGGAGTACTAGCCAGGCTCTTGCATGAGACAAAATTGCTATTGTTTAACAATTAAACTCCATTATCCATTGGTTGATACTCATTCTACATAGGTCCACGCGCTTAGCACCGTTTCCTCCTGGGGTCACCAATGTTTATTTGCTAATTAATAGCATTGCATGCAATGAACTAGCCATTGCAAGTCATTAAAAGCATGCACACCTCTCATCTCTTATTGGTTGATATGTCAAGAAACAAGAAACAAGGTAGAAGTTAATGCACCGCGCCTAAGTGTTTTGGGACTATTTGGTTTTCGTAAGGCTGGTCATAGTGGGGAGTAACTTAGCCTAGTGTCATGCATATGACACTAGCCTAAATTACTACCTTCATAATGCAAAGTAACATAATAGTAGTATTTTAGATGGCTTCATTTATTAGCTTGTAGACTCATCTTATCTTGAAAAGCACTATGTTATAGTAACATAGTATGTTACCACCTCTCATTAATTACTTGACACATAAGCAAAAAATTCTTGGAGTGCGCTATGTTACTAGCTAAGTTACTCCGACTATGGCTAGCCTAAGATGACTTAAACACCTAGACGGAGGGAGTAGTATAGCCATGTAAACCGGAAAGGAGTATTTGCCTTTCTAGAGATTTCAACAAGTGACTAGACTACACCGTGTGCAGTACTCCCTCCCTTCCGGTTTATAGGGCTCAACTCTCAAATCTCATGAACCAAGGCATTTTGCGATTGGAGGAATGTATCTCGTACTTTACAAAACTACCCTAATTAAACTCATGCATTAATTAAGTAGTTCTCTCGTTTTCCTCTCCGCCTTGGTCGCGGTGCACAATATTGAGCACTCCTATATGACTAGCCGCTCTATCTACATGCGGGACATTTCAAAGCATCTGGGCCCACGTGCCATCCACCAAATCACAGCGAGGTGCTACAGTCGAGACTCACCTGTAACCCCGGTGTGGCGGTCATGACCCATCATATCACAAACCCCACACCTTTACCAGCAGTGGTAAGGTGGCCTCCAAGTTGGACTGGATGAAGCAACCATCATTTCACTGGAACGCTCGTTCAAGTCCTTTCTTCCCTTTCTTGAAGAAAACCTCACTCTAGGCTACTCACTTCTGCCATTTTTCTTCTGTACCGATGAAGGAAAGGTGGGCGAATCAGTTATGCTGCTATATTTTCATTCCAAGAATCTTCTTTTTGCGAAGCACCGACCAATTCTCACATCCTATTCTTTTCCCGTTTTCATTGCGATTGTGGTTTCCTTTCGATTGCTTTTTGTTTGTCAGTTCATTGATGGATCCTGGAGAACTAGGCAAAGAGTTGCCGGCGGACAACCCACTGGAGACAGCAATCTCCAGGAAGCGAGCACCGACCAATGAGTTGACCATGTTGGCGGGCCAACCCATGGAGACGAAGAACTCCAAGAAACAAGCATTGGCCAAAGAGTTGAGGCCGTTGGCAGACGAACTCCTCAAAGGAAGTTAGAAGAACGGCAAGGGCCCCACCATGCCTACCCCAGGAACTCTGATTGCCACCTATGTGAGGCTCAAGACCGATTTTGAGGAGATAGTCGCTGTTGAGAAGCAGTATTCCCCTGGCAAGGTGATGGCCCCCATCGAGGACGAGGAGATGGCCCCCGGAGGGATGAGATCCCCCGGTGAGCTGCACAAGGTAAAAAATAATGGCTTATTACCATAGTTGTGGTTTTTGATTATTTGCAATGTGCTTGCTAATATGTTAGGGTTGTGCAGGTGCCGGTGGACGTCCTTGATGATTCCGGTGTCATGGCCCGTCCTGTTGGCATCGCCCCGGAGATCGATTCTGATGCCGCTATCCATCCTGTGGACATCGCCCCAGAGATCGATTCCGATGTCGCGGTCAGTCCTGTGTTCATCGCCCCAGAAATCGATTCCCATGCCGCTGTCCGTGCTATGGTCATTGCCCGAGAGATCGATGAAAAGAAATAGTTGGTCAGGCTAATCCTTCAGGGTAGTTTGCATTGCCCTGTGTTTAATTACCAGAACGATGCGTGTTATCAAACCATCTTAGGGCTAGCGCACTGTCTTGTGTGGGCGGATCTTGCTACTTTTGTTTGATAGTGAATCATGCGATGAATCATGCGAACCCTCTCCGAGTTATGGAAACAGATGTATCCTCACCAGCTTTTGATGTAATATATGGCATGATTAGATGTAAGTTTGAACTGTTTATCATATCAGCAGGGCTTGTTTGATGATTCTTGGTGTTAGTAGGCTAGCTACTGTGCGAGCTATAGTACTTGCAAAACACTCACCGAAGAGAAACGTTGGGGCTGATGAGCTCGTGGTACGCTTATACTTATCCCTCATCGATCGACCTATAGCCCTAGCTCCTAAAATTGTAGGCTTAGCGATCAATGACCTAGGCGGGCTAGTTTGGCCTAGTGGGTTTCAGTGATATGACGTGCAACACAAAATCATAGCAGTGCAGAGACGTACTCCCTCCGCTCCAAAATAGATGACCTAGGCGGGCTAGTTTGCCCTAGTGGGTTTCAGTGATATGACGTGGTACAGTGCCATCCAGTCTTCGCGTGTGGTAGCAGTATTGTGGGTACAGTAAGTTACTCCCTCTGTTCCAAAATAGATGACCTAGGCGGGCTAGTTTGCCCTAGTGGGTTTTAGTGATATGACGTGGTACAGTGCCGTCCAGTCTTCGCGTGTGGTAGCAGTATTGCGGGTACAGTAAGTTTTCTTGAAGAAGCGGAATTCAACGAAGTCATGATGGTTCCTTCGTCCGAACAACTTACAGTGGGAAAGGTTGGGCCGGCGATACGACCGGGGTAGACCAGGATAATTTTGTGCATGGCAGGTGGACCAGGATGGTCGACGTCTCACATGTCGGCGAATGAAAGTATTCTTTCTGATATAGTGGACGAACAATGAGTATTCATTGTTTATTTTTGATGAAAGCTATTGTCTCCACTGTTACGACGGAGGAGTGTGAAACACGGCAGGCCAGTGAACTTGGCATGTGCACCACACCCTCCTTCCTCATGTAATGCCTAGGTTACAACTTTTTCTCACTTTCTCTCTATCTATTTACTCTCAAATGTTTTTTACCTTTTTTTTTAAGACACAATTGTTTTTTATGCCTTTTTTTAGAATTATTTTTTTATACCTAGGAGCACGTGTAGAGACGGGCTCTTGCAGAGCCCACTCCTTGACTTTGGCAATGCCTCTCTCTCCTCCACATAAGGAGTACTACTTGCTATGCATGCATGCGGCGGGCAGCTGGCGTCTTGAGGGGCCAGGGCGGTGAGAGCGGGCTCCGGAAGCGGTCCGGACTCTAGCATAATTTTGGTTTTTACAGTATTTCTTTCTCCATTGATAGGTAGGCCCGCGTAGATAGATAAAGAACACGAGATGATGAGGTGCATGCGGACTGTTTGACTGGTCAACCAGACAAATACGGAGTTATACACTGAGCCAGTGACCGTATAATCACCATATCTCGTATACAATGATCAAAGTGAGCTATCAAGACAAGTTCGATGACCGCCAATGCATTTTACTCGGTAATAAATGACCAGGATTGAAGGGGGATCCAAATTTTCTTCGTCTTCTGTCCTTGAGCTCTTGACAAACTAATGCACTATACGGTTGTCCGGCCACTCCACCCCAGAGCTCTCACCAAGCGTCATTCATGCCACCGTGCCGCACACTAACCGGTAAGGCAGCGATGGCATCCCGCCGGGCCGAGTTCCTCGCCGCCCATGACCACACACAAAATGGTAGGGAAGCGATGGCATCCCGCCATGCCGAGTTCATCACCGCTCGTGAACTCACAACTATGTGGGAGGAATTTGAAGATGCCAAGGCCGAATGGGCGGTAGAGCAAGAGGCGGCCAAAGCCGCACAGAGGGAGCGGAAAAGTCAGAAAGCACTCAAGAAAAGAGAGGCCCTCCACCACAAGAAAGAAAAGGATGCACGCGCTGCTGCGGAGAGGTCGGCGGAGATCCAAGCAAGGTGGGGTGACGCCGACAAAGCCGGGAAGGAGAACGACGACGTCTGGCCAGCATGTGAGAAGTAGTAGTACTAGTAGTTAGTGTGTGTGTGTGTGTCTGAGTACGAGCATGTACCAGTACTACTAGTTACTACTGTAGTTTTTAGAGCAAATTAGCAGTACATTGGCCTAGACTAAATGGAAAAATTCCTATCCTAAGCATCAAATGGCATCTCTTTCTCTATAGGAATTGAGATGCATGTCATCTCACTTCCTATGATTTTCATATTCCTATCCTATCAACGAAAGGAGGCCTCTATTGGAGTAACTACTGTAGCTAGCAGTACTGCTGGTACAGTAGTTTTCTTCAAGAAGCAGAATTCAACGAAGTCATGATGGTTCCTTCGTCCAAGCAACTTCAAAGTGGGAAGTGGGCCTATGATTTGACGGCTCATTAGTCATTGTTACTGCGGCGTGACAACCTGGGTGACTCCCTTGGAATTCTGCGTGCGTGGCAAGTGGACCAGGATGGTTGACGTCCCACATGTTGGCGAACGGAAGTATTCTTTCCGATATTGAGGAGCAAGGAAACCACGTGGTATAGTATCACTGCTGATTGGTTCGCAAAAAAATAGTATCACTGCCGATTTATAATTATTTTTTATTTCTGATGAATGCTAGCGTTTAAACTCTTACAACGAAGGGTGCCGAACACGGCACGTGCTGGATGTCCCACACGTCAGCGAAAGGAGTGGGACATGAACAGCGTGGTAGAGCCCAGCGTAAAAAAACAGCGTGGTAGAGCGTCTCCACTTCTCCACTTCTGGGTCGGAGACCACACGTAGTAGTACTTAGTGGTATGAACGATACAAAGTGCGACCTGGAGAGAAAGACACGTCTAGTTGGAAGGTCTCGGGGCATACACGTAAACAAATATAAAAGTTAATATGTGCCTCCAACTAATATAGTAGTAGTAGAGTACTTAGGCACGTACTCCATAACATCACCGTGCATTGCACGTACAACATTTAGTGGTAGTACGTAGTAAGAGACAAATGCCGCCCAAGAGTTCCCTTCTCGACCTACTTTTGGGTGTTTGGTAGAGTGTATGGAGGGTGCATGAGTCCACACTAGTTTAGCACAAATACACTAGAAGCATGCATGAAGAGCATGCATGAAGAGGGGTGTTGAGTTGAGCATGCATGAAGAGGGAACAACTATGCTGAGACGAGAACGCAACCAAACACACCCTATATGCCACGCATGTTCATACCATTTGTGCCTTTCTACTTCACTTAATGCGCTACATTACTCAGGTTTGTACGTCCACTCCTGGGTACATGTTCGTCTCGTAGTTCCAGTCCCATGTGTTCTTCATATAGATGGAACTATCCTTGCATAACACGTTCACCTTGATGCTAGATGTCTCGTGTGTGGATGAACAAAGCTCACGTAAAAAAATAGAGTGGAAGAACATAGATTCCGGACGACCGAGAAGGAGCAAGGAACCTCGTGGTGGAGCGTCTGCACTCATAATATTTAATATTATTCAGTGATATAAAATTAACCAATCATCTCCACAGTGGACTGGAAGAGTACGAAACAAGGCAGCCCAGTGTAGTATCATACTAGTACATGGCTAACCCATGCTATCACCATATTTCTTGGCTTCCGTGTGACACCTATCTCTAGTAATCCAACAGCCTGTATTGCTTCTCCCTCCTCATCTCTATCAAAGTGCGGCGGGCTGGTGTTTCTACCATCTATTGAGGTCAGTTAACTATCACATGTTAGCGACATGCCAAGAGCATTCTAAAAAAATCCTTTCACGTTCCGTTTTCAAAAAGAAAAAAATCCTTTCACGTACGAATTTGCCTGTATGCTTTGAGCAACTTGCATGTCCTATACTACTCCTTTTGATACTCTAACTTAGCTAGAGGTTAGACTAACTCATGACTAACCCTGAACTAACTATAGCCAAAGAGGTGTTTGGGTGACAGGGTTAGATTTACAATAAATGCACTTCATGGAGAGAGAAAAGTGATTTTTCAGTGGTCCCAATGAGAACTATATCCAGTTAGCACCTCTTGGGTAGGATAGTTTTTTTTGGTGGGTTCGGTGCAACTTGCTACAATTTAAACCCTTATTCTTGGATAGTTTAGGGCTATTTGAGCCCCAACTAGCTCAATCTAACTCTAACCCATGGATCCAAACAGGGCCTATGGCCAGTCTCGACGCGGAGCAGTCGCGTGCACCGGGAAGCGGCGCTCTCTCGGCCGTCGCGCCACTTCAAAGCCGGCGCCAGTGAGAGGTCGCCTCCGCTCTGGCCGCGCATTAATGCGGCACTGACGCTCCAGGGGGACGCTGACAGTTTCACGCGGGAAGCGCGCGCTGGCAAGGGAGTATAGGTTTTGAACCGTTTCAATTGTAGTACTGGTAGTTTGCAAAACTACTCAATTATTGCACTCAGTTTCCTAAGAAATTGTGGTAAAAAATGTTACTCCATAGCCCGCTTCCCTTCTCCTTTCTCTTCCACCGCCCCTGCAGTTCGCGGGAAGCGCCGGTCACCCTACTTAGGAGTGCTAGCACAAAAAGATGCATGCATGACCACTAAAATTTCCATATTAAAGCGCCGCTCCGGCGGGAGTATGGCGTATGTTGTTACCTTCGGCCGGCCCATGGCTACCGGGCGACGGCGACCAGGGAAGAGGCGGCGGGAGGGGAATGAATGCAGCTACTGCTTGGGTTCGCCTTTCGGCTTAAATAAATGCGCAGCATCACGTGTACCCGCGGGTGCACAAATTGTAACATACGTGTCTGCTTAAGTGGGCGTCACGTAACTGGTGTGTGTGTGTGTGTGAGAGAGATTCTGAGAGACAGAGTGCGTGTGTGCGACCCTACTCTTCGGACATGTACTCAACCTTTTGTATCGGGATATAAGTATAATGGTATTTACTTTAGCTAGTGATTTACGTGGCCATGTTAACGTGGTTGTGTCAAAAAAATGTCACTTCCTGCTCGTGATTTGCGTTATATAATTACAAGCAAGATTCTCGTGCATTGCACGGAACATCAATATGCATTTTTTTACAGAACACCTGTTGTGATTGACCCATGCAGGAGTAATCCCATGTGTAAAAACTAGTGATATCTCAAGAATTTTATCGAAAACTGGTATCTCGAGAATGTCATCGAAAAAATGAAAGATGAGAGATAAGGCGAGGAGGAGTGGAGCGTGGTGGTGACTGGTGGTCGGAATGGGCGGAGGCATGGGGATGGACGGCGCCGGCAGGCAGCAGCGGCCACCATGCATGCTAGATTGTTCCAGAGACTTATTCCTTTTTTAATTGCTGAGCAATGAGGTTGCGAGAGATAATGATGTGGAGAGAGGTGCCGGTATCTTTTGTAAAATTATCATAGTTTGCTTTCTATCCTCAGATATAGATCATACGGTCTGTATTACAAGATGGCAGGCACACCATCACCGCCAACTCATTTTTTATAAGGGTACATATGATAAGTTTGCTGACTACTAAAGTAAAGTGGACTTTTTCCATGTTATGCAAGTAAATAAAGGTGATTGTTTATCATACGGGTAAGGTTGGATGAAGGGTGGTAGGAACAAATGCTCCGCCTAGAGCATGTGTGTGTGAGATGGAGTCTTAGTGTTGTGTGGGGTGTGTGTGTGAGAGAGAGAGGAGAAAGAGAGATGGAGTCTTAGTTTGTGTGTGTGTGAGAGAGAGAGATGGAGTCTTAGTGTGTGTGTGTCGGGGGGGGGTGTGCGTGTGTGCGTGTGTGTGTGTGTTTGTGTGTGTGTGTGAGAGAGAGAGATGGAGTCTTAGTGTGTGTGGGGGGGGTGCGTGCGTGTGTGTGTGTGTGTGTGTGTGTTTGTGTGTGTGTCGCGGGGTCCTCTGTGGCGGATGTAATTTAAGGGTGCATGGCTTCATCATAGAGAGGTGATGTGTATGGCAGAGGCCACCAACGATGGGGTGCGAGAGAGAAAATGCCCGTAGAGAGGGAAGAGAAGGTGTGTGCGCGTGAGAGGAGTCAACATCGAGAGAACGTGTTTGTTCGAGAGACATCGAGGAAGACTACTATATATCGATGGTGCATGTAGGTGGGAATTAAACAAAGGGATGGTCTTATTGGTTTCGGGGATATAGGGGAAGAGTGAGAGGCGGGGGGGGGGGGGTAGCTAGAAGGAGATTGTTAAGTGTGAGTGTGTGTTTTACCCATCCAGGCGGAAGTTATGTGCACAAAAGAGGAGAACGATTCGATGTGGCGTTAGGATTGAGGGTAATTAACTACGTATGGAGACATAGAGACCTTGAACGTGCATGTGTGAGAGGTATACATGTATACGTGGGATGTGTGTGTGTGCGCGCGCACATGATCGAGATAAAAGAAAGAAGACATAAGTTATAAGATCAACGACATGGGAGAGATGGATCGGTATGACAATATGCATGCATGTGAGAATGCAGGGAAGAAGGCCCAACAATTGAGCATGTGTTTTTGTCTTTAAGAGATAGTGGCGTGGGCTGGAGCATGCATCTATGGCGAGCAGAGGGAGTGAGGCGCAACGATTGTGCAAAAGAGACCAACCTATAAATGCATATGTATGGAGAGACATATATAGTGTGGGTGATAGGAAGCAAGACTCCGTGCGAGAAAGAAATGTTGACGGAGAAACTACAGATAGATACAGAGATGGAGATGCTAGCTAGAGGGACATCCGCTAGTTTGGGTGTTGGAGATGACCGTCGGGTGGTTCAAAGGGTGAAGTTATATATGTGTGTGAGAGGGCACTTGACTGCATGTAGAGAGAAACATATGTAGTGTGCGTGATAGGAATCAAGAGTGAGGGCGAGAAAGAAGGTTGATGGAGAAACAGATAAATAGAAAGATAAAGATGCTAGCTAGTGTGCGTTAGAGATAGGAGTCGAGTGGATCAGAAGGCTGGGTTATGTGTGTGGGTGTGAGAGAGATAGAGAGAGGGTGCATGTGAGTCACATACAAACAGATATCAGAGAGAAATGAGATCCAGAGAGACGGAGTTTTGTGTCTGCGAGAGAGAAAGATATTTCACAACGAGAGTGATAGCTAGAGAGACATACGAGGGAACGCAAGATATCTCTAGGGAGAGAGGGAGTGTGTGAGAGACATACAAGAGAACAATGGAGAAATATGAGACCCTGGGAGACAGAGTTTGTGTTTGTGTGTGACAAAGAGACATTGAAGAGGAAGAGTCGTAGGTTCTCATATCTAAGGAGCGAAAGACATCTCTGTATGAGGGGTGTGCGAGTGGCACACATGGGAATAGTAGAGAGAAATGAGACCCCGGGAGACAAAGTTTTGTGTTTGTGTGAGAGAAAGAGATTCCACATGGAGAATCATAGTTAGAGACACATAGCAGGGAGCGAGATATACTTAGAGAGAGATAGAGTGATGAAGGTCGAGGGAGAGAGTACCGTTAGTGTGTTATGAACATAAAAGATCATTGTCGACATACAGGTAGCACGAGAGATACCTGAGAGACGATGAACGCGTATAGGTCCAGAGAGATAGTCCTATATAAGCATGAGTGATAGCTATATGAGACGAATATCTGGATTAAAGGGGATTCAAATATTTAAACTGGAGATCACGACATCGATAATATCATAACGCAAATTGGTGTATCAAACATGCATATTCATTTGAATTTGGGCACACGTGTAATGTTATATAGTTTATCAATATTGGTGATCCTTAGATTCTTCAATTACAAACAATGCATGGTTTATATGCAATTAATGTCTAAACGGGATTACACTATATGTTGCGTGTGTGAAACACATTGTACATGTTTGAGAAGTAAAAAAAACCCTCATGAAACACACATTAATTGGAGACAGTTAGCGAGGAATGCATACATTGGATTTCAACATAAAGTGGTTTCAAATATTTGAAAATCCAAATTGATGGATACAACCTTATGAATCTGAGATCATGCCATTTGTAAACCATATTTATGTATAAATGGTGTTGTGCTTTCGAAAGTATATATAAAAAGATGATGTATATAGAATGTAATTCCAATTGAAAATGGATTCCGCCCGGAAAAAAATAGAATACAAACGGGATTCGAATTGAGTTGGCACAGTAAACGTGCACTCTGCAAAATTTGAACGAAGTGGGGAAAGTCGCAGTAACCGCCCGAAACCAAAATCTTCGAGATGGAAATCACTACTGCCTATCCGTGCCACGCAAAGCCTATCTGCTGGATTTCTATAGGTTTCGATAGGGGTAGGTTTGTAATTTCACCCAAACGTGACATAATCGCCTCTCACCCGGATTCATACACGGTGGGCGCCAAAACACAGTGTGTCCTCGGTCGAAATCGACTCCCTCCCCGATTCATATTCATACACGGTGGGCGCCAAAAACAAACTCTCGTCGGCAAATATTCGGTGTATGCGAGATTACCGTCCTATGCCCAACCGACTAATGTTGCTGTGATGTAGTAGAAAGTAGAAACGGGGGCTAAGTTTGTAAATTTCCTCGCATTTGACACAAGCGTGCCCTGAATACATGGTTCCCCCCTTCCTCTCTACCTCCCTTTTCCCCATTCGTACTCCGTGGGCGCCAAAACACCCTCTCCACCCCACCCTCCTCCGTCCGCCGCCGTCCGCCACCCTATCCACCGCCGTCCTCCTCCACCATGCCGGAGCTGATACCTCGACGCCGCCATCCATTACAAGAGATCGACCTCTCTCATCCACGGCTTCGAACCGGGATCCTTGCATCCCGTACTCTTGCTTCATCCCCGCTGTCGTCCACCTTGCCGGCGCCGCTCCTACGACCGTCTCGTCCACCGCACCCCGCCGCCACCGTCTACCCTCCTAGATCTGCTTCCACGCCGCCGACAGCCATCGCTACCGCAGCACCGTCAAATTCTCAGCAGATGCGTACATGGCACCGCACCAGAGGCGGTAGTCTTTCGTATCTGCTCAACTTATTTATCGCAGCAAGAAAATAGATCGCCACTGCTTTACTCTGATTTCTTGTCTTGGTTGCGAAGTTGCCTTTGTCCGGTTTGCACCTTCAGATCCGCCATGGCACGCTCAACACTATACTCCCAATGCTTATGGTTTTCCCCTTTTATATTCCACACTAGTTAAATCACAGTAGACTAAATTTCAAAATTGGGTCAGTCGATTTTTCAAAGCTTGCCGGAGTTCGCCGGTGCGAACGAAGGGGCTCGGGTGGTTGTGGGGCCTCGCCGAACGAAGAAAACTCGACGCGGGTGGGGGTTGGGGCGGGGGTGGGGGGTGGGGGTGGCGGAGGAACACATGCGGCAGGGGCCGGTGGTCCGGCCGGCAGCCCGTGTGGTGTTCTGTATGGGAAGAATCAGAGACGAGGAAGAAGATGGGTTAGGAGACGTAGGATCTTCATCCAACCGCCTGAAATGGTCGAGAGACAGCTGGGAGTTGCATTCTTAATGCGCTCTAGTTCATCATGTGTGGGCACTGCGCAACCAACATTTTATTATCCAAAATCTGCTTGCTCTTCTTTACCATGTTCCTCTTCCGTTCTTCTTTAATATGTACTCTCTCCGTTCCTAAATACAAGTCTTTGTATAGATTCCACCATGGACTACATATGGAGCAAAATGAGTGAATCTACACTCTAAAATGTATCTGGATACATCTGTATGTGATCCATAGTGGAAATCTCTACCAAGACTTATATTTCGGACGGAGGGAGTATGATAGTGGTATAGTATGTTCCTTGTACTGAAGATGAGTAGGGACTTTTGCAGTGTAGAGGTCTATACGGTCGGTTGTGATGGACACTTTCAGCCTCTTTGATTCGTAGGATCTTGTAAACGTAGGAATAGGATTTGTAGTCACCTGCCCACTTGAATCCTATAAGAATAGCAAGGAAATGCGGGGAGCTGTGTCGCCTTTGAGAGTAACAATGATATTAACAGTACCGCACCTTCACTTGAAGAGAGCTGGTATCCGAAGCCTTTCTAGCCGTAGCGGCAATACTAGCACATATACTCCAGCAAATTCCACTTTGCTGATTTTACTCTGATGCTTACGGTTTTCCCCGTTATATCTACACTATGATCTATGTAGCTGCTTTGTGTCGCACTAGCAGCAGTCCACTCTTGAAGCTAAACACTGCAATGACTTACAAAATTGGCACCAAGGCATTGAGTGCCATTCTGGATGCAATGAAACTCATACGCTCCCCACCTGTTGATTCTTGTTTAGAATATGATCCTAATGACTCTTGTTCAAAATTGCCACATATAGAGAGACAGCATGGAATTGCATTTCTTTGGGCGCTGTGATTCATCATGAGTGGGCAACAAACATTGTATGCAATGAAGCGGAACCTCAAGAATATGCTTCCTCTTATGTTCTTTAACATGTTCCTCTTTGTTTATTCTGTATTTAGTACGTACAGTATGTTCCTTGTCAGGAAGGGGCGCAGGGACATCTGCAGTCAACAGCTGATAGAGCTGGCCTGTACGTGATCGATAGGCTTTCAATTACTAGCGGCAATACAACACCGTATTTTCAAGCCAGTTCCACTTTCCCGATTTATATATCATGGTTATGGTGTACCCCTGTTATGTACACTATGATTTGCCTAGTTGTTGTGTGCTCTTGTTATCATGGTTTGGCAATAAACTGTCTATATAGTATATTATGAACCTATCATCTGCCAGCTATCCTTACTTCTGGAGCCTATTTTTGTGTGTACTTGTGCCAGATTATATAAATGCATGCACCATATTACAACACACATGAGCTCTCTCATCAGAATCCAGTGATAGCACAAAAGTGTTTACAGGGGCACCCCTATATTAGAATATCATCTGCATTACAAAGATAATCTCACAACTATTTATGTTTTCATGGTTCTCAGATATTATACGCAATTACAGTGAATATCAGAATCCGCGCATCAGAAGAATATTGTGTTCCACACTGCAATGACTTACAAAATTAGCACCAAGGCATTGAGTGCCATTCTGGAAGCAATGAAACTCATACGCTCCCCACCCGTTGATTCTTGTTCAGAATATCATCCTAATGACTATTCTAACCTCAAGGAGTCAAAGGCAGATGGTCTGTCCTGTTCACCCATCAAGGTGCCTGTTCTAATTTGGCAAGGTTTTATTGATTGCGCGTATAAAAGGAAGAGGGTGATTGCCGAACCTGAAGGAGCACCAGCAAAGTCCTTGAAAAACGTGGTGGTGCCGGAGAAATCAGACAACGCCCCACTTATATTGGCTGTACAACCAGTGACACTAAACGTAGGACAGACTCCAGCAGTCTGTACCCATACTTCACTGGCCACACCACTAGCCCCACCACACAGGACCTGCACTCCAGCAAAAGGTATACCGATTTCATTTGCCATAGCACCAGCTGTACCACAGAAAAATCCCACTCCAGCAAAAAGTACAGCAAGTCCACTGGCCGAAGACCAATCCCAACTGCAGAGACGGCCAATTCCTGCAGATTGGAACCCCATTCCATTTATTCCCAGTTTAAAAGACAATGCTTTCAATGTTGTTAGGGACTACGTGCATATATTCCCATCATGGGAAGATTATAGTGAAGACAAACACCATTTTCACATCTTCCTGTCCAACTTACGTGTAAGTGCTATTATTCATGGTTATTATTTTCCTGTTTTCTGCTGATCGAACACATCAATGATTTACATTACATTGTTGTAACTAGGCGAGGGTCAATCTGGATAGTCATGACGAGCAAAGCTTGCTTGTGCTTTTCAAGGAAGCATTGCAGCAGTATCGGTGTTACATGAGGAAATCACACTTTGATGGCAAGTCTATAAGCGAATTTCCGGTGAAGTCTCATGTGCTAAATTTAGAAGACATTGAATGGAAAAACCTTGTTATGCACTGGTCTCATTCCCAGGATGAGGTACTGTCTATGAAATCAAATGACAATTTGAACTTCTACTTTTCCGCATGTGCCTTACGGATCTTTTTTGCAGGAAACATGCTCGAAGAAGAATTCCGGTTTGAAAAGAACGACAGGATATCGCAAATATGCTGCCCGCTGCTTTGCTCTTGTTAGTACCTATTGTCCTATATCACTGTACTTGCATACATACCTTGTTCATTATGTGACAGCAGTATGCATGATAGCTTGCTTATCAATTGTTCGCTCCAAATTATCTGATCTGTATGAATGGTTACATTAGTGTAGAATATATCCAAAATCAATGATTTTTTTAGCTCTGCATTGTTCTTGTAAGTACATGCTGTCCTTTATCAGTGTACTTATATTGACAGGTAGTTGTTCATGTACCATCACTCTGCAGCTTATTTTCCTTTGCCCTCCATTTTCTACACATCAGATCTATATTTACTCTTACCATAAGGTTGGTACTGAAGAAGTTTAGCTGCGCATTGCTCTTGGCTGTGCCTTTTGCCTGTATCGCTGCACATACATTTATAGCTACTTGGTTATGTAGCATCACTCTTCATCTTATCTTAAATATTCTCCATTTTTTCGTATATTATCACATCTATATTTACTCTTAACAAAATGTAGAATAAAGGCAATGCTTATGAAGAAGATTCTGTGGTAAACTTCTTGAATTGCCCCCCCCATCAGCATGGACAAGGGCTTTATAGAGCCTGTCTTCACCAGTAATGTAAGTTTGTCCTTCTCAAGCCTTCAAACTTTGTTGTGTCTATTTAGTTAGGCATGACTGCATCAACTGTTTATTTTTGGTGTTTGCATCAAATTGCATGTTTAAAGTTTATTATGTAGTTCATAAACAAAAGTTTGTCCTTCTCAATATAAGTTTTCAGTTGTACAACCAAGTTCCTTCTTCATACCATGTAAATTAAACTATACAGAGCAAGTGATCTTCTTTTGCACTGCATGTATGCTTCTGTCATCCGTAATCCAGTGGTGTGGTGAACCTACCCACTACAACACAATGTCATATTCTACAATGTCTTAACTATGAACAATGTCATATCATTCTACTATTATTTAAACCGTCTCTTTCTTTGCCAATCTGAAATGGGATAAATTGACAGCACACTGACCATTGATACTTATGAGTTCTTGATCTATAATCCAGTGGTGTCGTGAAGCTGCCAACTCCTTCACAATGTCATTTCCTGCCATGTCTTGACCTGAACAATACCATATTGTGTTAATGCAATTTTAAACTGTGTCACTTTATTCGTCAGTAAGAAATGTGATGAATTGTCAGCACTGATACTTTTATGTGCAAAACCTATCATCTGTCTGCTTGTTTATCTTTCAGAGTGAGGAAGATATAAGTGTTCAACAAGCGCAGTCTCATCATCTTGCTCAGGTGGTTGCGCTGCAGCTCGCCAGCAGGGCTAACCTTTCTTGAACTCTATTGAAGTGCTGTCGGTTTTGTATATTATTTTGTCGGCGTGTTTATTTGCACTGGTGGCGATCTTTGATGCCCAGTGTATGTAATCTGCTGTCTGCTTGTGCTTTATTACCATAGTGGCGAACTTTGATGCCCAGCGGATGTAATATATCGTAATTTCTTTATTGTATAGTCTAGGTTTTTCTTATTCACGATGCTGTAGTTATTTTACTGTATATATATCCTGTCTTCGCAGTAAACCGGCCACACCTTAAAATTACGGTACATAATCGGGCCATCATGCAATCACGATGTATGATCCGCATCATGGGCCTCGTCAAACTGGCCCACTAGTAGATTCGGGCCTTTAATAGGCCGAGTAACCCCCGGCCCTCTTTTCGCAAGAAAATTCAATGGGCTTTTAGGAGGCTGGGAAGTAGGTTGGGCCTGAAACGTGCCGAAATTAATATAGGGCCAAAATGTTAAACGGCCCCTTAACAGGCCGAAACTAATATCAGGCCGAATAACTAAATGGGCCTTTAGCAAGTGGGCCCAAAAGCATAGCGTCTAGTTAACGGGCCCAATCTGATATGGGCCATAATTGAGGCCAAAGCCTCTTAAAGGGCCGGACCTGATCTGGGCCGTGATTTGGCCCAGAACGTGGGAGGCTTTTAACGGGCCGGATCTCATATGGGCCATTATTAGGCCCGGAATGTGGCAGGCCATTAATGGACCGGATCAAATATGGGCCGGCATTTGGCCCAAAACATGGCAGCCAGTTAATGGGCCGGCCTACTAGGGTCCTCAAAATCTTGTGGGCCTACAGCTAGGCCGGCCCATTAGTGTCGGCGAAATCTCGTGGGCCTTTAGCTGGGCCGGCCCATTATGATCCGCAAGAATTTTGTGGGCCTTTACCTGGGCCGGCCCATTATGGCACACAGAAATCTTGTGGGCCTTTACCTGGACCGGCCCATTATGGCCCGCAAAATCTTGTGGGCCTTTAGCTGGGCCAGCCCATTATGGTCCGCAAAATCTCGTGGGCCTTTAGCTGGGCCGGCCCATTATGGTCCGCAAAATTTTGTGGGCCTTTAGTTGAGCCGGCCGATTTAAACTTGATGGGCCGTGCCATGTGTCGACGTATCATAGGCGCCTTCTGTCCAATGAGTGGATGACATCTGTCCCAACGATGAGCCGACACATCTGTTCCAACCGGCTCGATCGATCGGGGTCCTATTCATCCAAAGGCAACACCACGGGATCCGGTTCATCCACCCCCACCGGGAACTGTTCGTCCAAACCCCCAGCAACGCTCACTGTTCATCCAGAGGCAGCATCGATTGGCTTCAGTTAGCAGTAGTAGCGAAGGAATCACTCGATCGGGTTCAGTTAACAGCCATCGATCGATCGCTCGGGTTCAGTAACGCGTAGCCTGCAGTGCAATCGCTCGGGTTCAGTAGGCGAACGCCTCACTCGGGTTCTGTCAGGGATATACCCCGCGATATGACCCGGCCGGAGTTGTAAACCGGCTGGGACTTGGTAAACCGGCGGATGTTAAACCGGCGGGCAATTAAGACAGATGGCTATGACAGACGGTAAACCGGCAGGTGGTAAACTGGTAGGAGTTAAGTCAGACCATGATAAACCGGCAGACAATGTAAAACCGGCAGACAATGTTAAACCGGCGGACAATGTTAAACCGACAGACAATGTTAAACCGGCAAACAGTGATAACTGGGTTGCCAAGGGTTATGAAGCCCAAGACGTTATGAAGCCCAAGATGTTAAGAAGCCCATGAAGATAAGTTAGAATAGTTAAGTCTTAAGTCCGAGTTGGACTCTACATGTAACCCGCCTCTTCAACATATATAAGGAGGGGTAGGGCTCCCCAAAGAGGGACAAGCTACAAGCAAGAAGAAACAATCTTAGGGCTAGACACAAAGAGGAGAGCCGGTTTACGGCGACTCCCTCGTGATGATAATGAGACCTAGCCTCAAACAGCATGTAGGGTTGTTACCGGATGATATTTCCCGGGGCCCAAAGCTGTCTAAATCCCTGTCTTGTGTTGCGTCTCTCGATTCCGCTCAACCCCTCTCAAGCTACCACATAGGTGCGTTGGCCTCATGACTAAGTCCTCACCCTAGAACATCTGTCGTGACAACTCCACGACAGTTGGCGCCTACCGTGGGGCCCGCGCACGGTGGTGTTGAGTTTTTAGAGGGATCTTTCGTAGGGATCGAGAGGTCACAATTTTCCGGACGAAGAAAAGCCGGTTTGAAAGAATCTACGTCAGCTTCAAGTTGATCGGACCAGATTTGTGATCGGTGAGGTTTAAAGGTTAAGCAAAAATTTAGGGCTACGCAACAAACTGCCGCCTTTGTGAACTGGATTAGAGAAGAGATTAAATTCTATTGCTGCTGCCACACATCGCCAAGACCAACAGGCATTAACCAGTCGATCTATGCGCTAGATCGATCTTGGGGTAAAACGCCAGGAACAAGGGCTAAAACAAGGAATTTTTAAGTGTACAGGGTGCAAGCAGAAGACCAACACGGACCGGACATGGATTGCCGAAAGCCATTGCAATCTGGAGGAGGTTTTTGGTCTTCAAACAACCGAAACTCGCCGAGTCCGAGTCAACCCTTACATCTTCATCAGAGAGACGCCGTCCACCTCGGACCGCGGCACGGACCACATACTCAAACCGGCTACGCCTCGTCTTCACCATTGACCCACCTGGCGGTTTACGCGTCTGCAGCCTCGTCTTGCTGAACCGCCTCGCCAAGGCACCTCCACCGCTGCGGACCTGTCAAGCGCGTCAAGCTACCGCTTTGGGATGCCCGAGCCGTCACACTTATTCTGGCCGGGGATGAACTGCCGCGCCTGAGCCATGCCTTGCCCCTACGTCCGGTTCACCACATGCAACTGATGAATCCATGCTCTGCTCGGCCGGATCACGCTTCTGAGTCCCCTGTTGATCCGTTTTGCACCCCGAGCAGCGGCAACGGGGATTCGACTCTGCTATGCTCGCCGTGCCCCGCCCGCCTGGCTGAATCAGCACCGTGGAGTCACCATCTCCCTCGCATGCGGCGGCACGGGGCCCCCACGACCCGCATGTGCTCCATCTTACTGGGGGACTACCTGAGCCGCCTCACCTTGCGCCGTGCTGAGCCGCCGTTACCACGTTTTGAACCGCTGCCCCGCCGGATTATTCTGCCCGCTTTAGCTACTGCCCCGCCGGATCACATTTGTTCATGGTTGACACCGGTTCTTCCCTGCCTGAGCTGCCGCCGGTTGCCTCCGAAGTCGCCATGGCCGTGCGCCGTTTCGAGCCACAGGCCGCCTCCACCTGAGGGCCGGGCCGCCGGAACGAAGCAGCTGAATCGCTTCTGCTGACCTCCTTCTAGGCCGATTTGACGGGCGCAGCCTTGAACCGGATTCTGCCTCACCGGGTCACCCACGCAGCGCCGTGCACCGCGCGTGACCCGTCGTCTCCATGGTGCTGCATCAACCCGCCGTCCTGGCCCGAGCTACCCCCGCTGGCACAGCCTCGAGCCGCCTTCAGGCCACCCTGCTGCGACTTCTGCAGCCATGACCTACGGCCGCGCCGTTCCTCTATTGTCGCGGGCTGCCTCCGCCCGTTGGCTCCATCACGCCGGTCACCTGTCTCGCTGGCCTCCGCTCCGCCTCTACAGTCGTAGGCTCCCCCGAGCTTGCCACCTCCAAATTGCCATGGCCGCGTGCTGTTCCGAGCCACGAGTCGCCTCCACCTGAGGGCCGGCCCGCCGGTTCAGTCGCGCTTCACCTCCTCTGGGTCGCCATCACCAACCCGGAGCCGCGCCTCCCCAACCCGACACCGGATCCAATCGCGCCTCGCCTCCGCCATCTTAACCACGGATGGACTCCGTTTGAACAGGCGTTTCCGCGACCTTGTTCCTCCTCAACTGTTGCTACGGTCTGCTTTGGCCTCGCACCGCCGAGCCGCCTCTGCTCCTGCTGGCTTGCCTCCCGTGTGACCCGTCCGCACCTACGGATAAATATCTCAGAGCTAGTGAGCTATCTGTGCTGCCTCCGACCCGCTGCGGAATGACCTCGACTCACCTCTCCTGCAAGTTGCTGGTGAAGGCTGACATTCAGACACTTGTGGATTGCAACAGTTTTCGGTTTTAGTTACTGTAGTGTCAATGTTTTCAAGGGGTACAAGGCCTGAAAGTTTGTATGAAGATGAAAGGAATCCCAGCGGGCAAGTACCGCTGCTAGATTTACTGCAGATCAAACTGCTGGATTACATTTCAAAGACCAGAAGCAAAACACTACTAGATCTACGTCAAGGCTGATTTGGTTGTTATTACTACTACTGGACATGGAGACCTCAATCATCCTACACATTTGAAAGAGGACCAGTATTACTACTCCTCTCAACATGGCACGATTTTTAAGATCAAATGTTGTGTCAAAAGCCAAAGCAGCGCTGGCAGTAATGACAATTCGGCGGCCCGGTCGTTTTACCCCGTAAGATTACAAGAGCTCGAGCTTGTTACAGTGTGTAATCAGCCAAACATTGGAGATCTTTGTACAAAGGGTCATTATAGAAGAGATACTGAATTAAGATCAGATGAAGCAAAACTGGGACGACGGTGCTACCAGCTGTCGAAAATTGTTACGCACAGATCAAGTGCTACTGGTGGATCATCAGAGCAATT
Source organism: Triticum aestivum (assembly GCF_018294505.1). Lineage (NCBI taxonomy): Eukaryota > Viridiplantae > Streptophyta > Magnoliopsida > Poales > Poaceae > Triticum > Triticum aestivum. The sequence continues at coordinate 105,971,321 of NC_057800.1, read as the reverse complement.
TTAAAAAAAATGCTGCTTAGTTCAAAGGCAGACTACAAACGCTATTTGTATAGTACTATCAGTACTGTTTCTTACGTCAGGATCCAGAAATCATCATCAACCTTGGGGCTGAGTATCAGGTGCTATTTACCCTATTTATTTTTTAGTATATCTTAATTCATCCAAGCAAAACTACTTTGCCCTGCTATATTTCATATACAGGAGAATATTCATTATAATGTGGCATTATACCATGGAGATGGAGGCATGCCGACATCATTTCAGCACAGCTGGTTGTTGGTACTCAACGGATTCCCGCACCGGTTTATAACGCCGTGGTCGTCTCTTGTGACCGCGCCGGTTTACAACGCTGTGGCCGTCTGCCGCGGCCGACCTGCCCGTGAGCAATTTCAACGTCACCTAGTGATCATCAATTTCATCGCAGATTATTTCCGGCCTGGCACATCAGGTGATATCCATCTACAATATATTTTATTGGCACATATTATTTTTTGTCAAAGAACAGTTTATCTTTGCTTTGGTTTGCAATATTGAATGCAGGGCAATTATTCACTGCAATAATAAGGATCATGGAGATATGGCTCATGCCACTATTATGATGCGCTATCATCTGGTCCAAGACCTACATATGTGCATGCTGCCGCTTCTTGAGCCCAATTTATATCAACAACGACGTGGTTGACTCGCCCGTCCATGCCGTTTTACAACACCACGGTCGATACATCTGTCTGTGCCGCCTCTGATGCTGCGGTCGTATTTGCTGTCCGTCTCTCGCGACTTGGTCTACATCAACACACTGGATCGCACCTGTCTGCATGAGTTGTTTATTGAGAATGAGCAAGTCGCAGCTTGGGTAGCCCGGTTTTTCTTCCAATACATTTGGAGGCAAATTATCATTCAGCCGCCATCTGCAATGCATGGATCAATAGACATACACACAAATCGCTGCCACTACAGTTTGGTCAACTTCAAAACAGCCAGTTGGAAGGAACCATTGGTCGAGTTGCTGACACGGTTCATATGGGATCATTTATAACCCGTCGCAGTCACCTCAACCTTCTGTGGATTTACATCGCGTTATTAACACCGATGATATATAACTTCTGCTATGGTCAAATACGGAGAATCTCAAGACAACTCCTTAAGTCATCTTAAGACTCGGGGGCTACGATGATATGACGCAGCAAGTTTTGCCAGTTTCAGCAAATTCAAGTGCCCCAGAATGTTGAAGGGAAACCCGATCACGGAGGCTACGGTTATATTGGTGCAAATTTAAAGGCCGTCAAAAAATTTCCGGCTTAAAAAGAAGGATTTCGGTTTGAAATCCAGTTCAAGGGAAATTTATCTCCCAAGCTTTGAAGCTCTCAAATCCGGTTTAAGAATTTCCGGTTCAAAAAGGAATTAACTTCTCGCAAGTTCGAGTTTAAAGGCCGTCAGAAAATTTCTGGTTGAAAATGAGGATTTCGGTTTAAAATCCGGTTCAAGGGAAAGATGTCTCCCATAAAGCTTTGAAGCTCTCAATGTCCGGTTTAAAATCCCGGTTCAAGAAGAATTTATCTCTTGCAAAAAGTTAAAAGTTGCCGAAGAGGACTTGTTGCCATGACGTACGGTTTAAACATGGGTATCCCGCCTTATTGGCTTATCATATTATTGATTACATGGGGGCTTCAGCTGACAAAGCGGAAGTTCTGTCCATTAATCCAGCTATCATGCCACAACAAAGCTCGGGAGCTTCACACCCAATGGGCCAAAGAGAGTATTATTGCTATGCACAGCTCAAACATAGGCACCCATTGAGCACAGCTCACAAAGTTACTTGGGGGCTCTTTGTGTAAAGTAACAAAGAGCTTGAAAGGACCCTTGTAATTGGGTATCGACCCACGGCTTGGAAGCCTGGTGTATTCACCTAAAACCCCGGGTTAACCTGCCTTCATCAAGTAATTACCACTCATATCCATGTAATCCTGGCATGACCTGCCGAACGTTTGACAGTTACTCTCATTGAGACACTGAACTTGTCAAAGTTAAAACGACGATTGGTTAGTTGGAGGCCCATCTTAAAAAGCTTTGTCAAATGGTTTAACTCAGCGGCTGGCAGCCCATGAAAAGCCTCGAATTTGGGCCTGGCAGCCCTTGAAAAGCCTCGACTACACGGTTTTATTTGCCTTTGTCAAAGATTTTTCTCTTTTGATAAATTTTATGTTGAACCGGTGTCTATTGACCCGGCATGACTATCAGTCATCAAATTAACCCGGTGTTCGTTAACCTGACTCGACTTTCAACTACAAGTTGTCAGTACATAATCACTTATAATTCGGTGTTTATTGACCCGGCCTGGCTTTGGACTATAAGTCGCCAGTATATATTTGGATTGCGCCATTGGAATTATGTGCTTATAAATCATTGGGTATATTATTCAAATAGCCAACATGGCTGGATCTTAATTATGGTTATCAATAACCAGTATTATGATTAAGGTTTCCCAAGTCGCTTTTGTGCAATGCCTATCATATTATCAATAGATATGATTTATTCTACAATTGAAGGAATAATCCCGAGTTGCTGCAGGCTTACGACCCGGCACTTGGGGCTACATTATTTCAGTTGAAATTACATCAAATACACAAGTCTCATGTCGCTACAAGCATGCACCATGACACTTGGGGGCTAATGCAAAGTCATTTTTTGCTCACCTCATTGAAGACCCGACTCATCACATCATAATGAGCCGGCCCTTGGAGGCTACCAATTGCTCTTGTCAACAATTCAAGGTACACAAATTTTCATTTATCATTGAAGGGTCCACTGCTCAGTTGGTAAAGCACAAGGCTCTTAACCTTGTGTACATGGATTCAAGCCCCATGATGGGGGTTACATCATATGATGTTGTTTTCATTGAAGTATATATCAAAGTCCCAGCTCAATATTATCTTACTGAGCCGGTCCTTGGGGGCTACACGTTGCTGTTATATTCTACATGATCATATTTTCAAAGTCCCTCCTCATTATTTGCATAATGACCCGGCCCTTGGGGGCTACATTGGCTGAAGTTTTTTATGAGCATCAGGAAATTACAAGTCCCAGGTTGCTGCAAGCATGACAACCCGGCACTTGGGGGCTACATATGTGGAATAATCAGTTCTGACTAGTGATTGAGATGAACAACCTGGTTTTCTTCAAGCTTGTGACATTCATATTAAAGCAAGTCTTAAGTAGTTACTACGCTCCCTTCTTAAGACTTGGGGGCTACAAGTGATATGCATACAAAGGAGGTATATTTTCAAGCTTGATGTTAACAAACAGTTATGATCTGGTGCCATCAATATTTGTAAACCAGCAAGGTTCTACATTCTTAAACCGGCTAAAGATCAGATGAGTATTTCAAAGACCAATATTTTTGTTAAGCATTGGGAGCTAAGTCAAAGAAGTTATTCTTCACAATATTTCTCTGTGACAAACCAATGTCAGCAAATTGATTATGAAGCTGGCCTATTGACCCGGATTTTCTGGAAGGAAATGACAAGGATTTAAAGAGGATCAGGATCAGTTTAACATGGATACATCCAAATTAAACTGGGGATAATGTCGGGGATATACCCCGCGATATGACCCGGCCGGAGTTGTAAACCGGCTGGGACTTGGTAAACCGGCGGATGTTAAACCGGCGGGCAGTTAAGACAGATGGCTATGACAGATGGTAAACCGGCAGGTGGTAAACCGACAGGAGTTAAGTCAGACCATGTTAAACCGGCAGACAATGTTAAACCGGCGGACAATGTTAAACCGGCAGACAATGTTAAACCGGCAAACAGTGATAACTGGGTTGCCAGGGGTTATGAAGCCCAAGACGTTATGAAGCCCAAGATGTTAAGAAGCCCATGAAGATAAGTTAGAATAGTTAAGTCTTAAGTCCGAGTTGGACTCTACATGTAACCCGCCTCTTCAACATATATAAGGAGGGGTAGGGCTCCCCAAAGAGGGACAAGCTGCAAGCAAGAAGAAACAATCTTAGGGCTAGACACAAAGAGGAGAGCCAGTTTACGGCGACTCCCTCGTGATGATAATGAGACCTAGCCTGAAACAGCATGTAGGGTTGTTACAGGATGATGTTTTCCGGGGCCCAAAGCTGTCTAAATCCCTATCTTGTGTTGCGTCTCTCGATTCCGCTCAACCTCTCTCAAGCTACCACATAGGTGCGTTGGCCTCACGACTAAGTCCTCACCCTAGGACATCTGTCGTGACAACTCCACGACCAGTTAGAGCCCAACGTCTAGCACACACGCGCGTGCGTGTACGAGAGAAATGCACATTGCTCGGCCCCGACCACCCACCGTAACCGGGAACACCCCGATATTTTCCTCTCCCTCGCTTCTACCACGGTTTTTTTCCATCATGGACGGCCCAAAGAATGTCATGCAGCTGTGTCTCTGGCCCGCCCAGGAAGAAAAGCCCATTTTCTGTCATGATTTTTTGTCATAGAAGTAGGAGCCCACCACATCTATGATGATACCGGGTTTTGTCACAATTATCTTCATAGAAGTGTCATAAGTATGATAGAATTTTTTTCGTTCAGCCCAAAATGTCACGGATGTGTCTTTTTTTGTAGTGTTGACGTGTTCTCATCCAGTCTCTGCTCCCAGACACTTTGCCTGGCGATCTTGTCCTTCTTGCTCTCATCCACGACTTAATAAATATTCAAGTTGAAAACCATGGCTATTGCAAATCCATCATGCAAGTGGCTGTTGTGGCTTCCCTGGGGTTGAAGAATACTCCAGGAAGAAGTGCGGTGAAGTCGTGGAACGATTTGCCGGAATGCTTCTCTCTCGGAGGGGGCTAGATAAGGGCAGGGGAATAAAGGTCATTTCATAGTGGGACCACCTAGTGAAAATGATACGAACAAATAGAGCTCGACGATATGAAGAAGTAAGCATTGGATTCACCTCAAACAGAGTTACGGCCGCGGAGATACGAGTGTTGGAAGATCAGGGACTTATCTGCAAAAAAACTCCTCAAACAGGTCCCTGGCAGCTGAAAATAGAAAGCGCTTTAGGAAGAATACGTTTATGGACAGAGAAAACATATTTTGAGCAGAAGCAGAAACAGAACACTAGGGCTGGAAAAAAAGCTCTAAGCTCGTGAGCTAAACGAATAGCTCGTGACTCGGCTCGAATTGACTCGAACTCGAAGAATAACGAGTCGAGCCAAGGTTTAGTATACGATCGTTTATAGACCAAGTTAAACAATCCAATCTCATGAGTACTCGTGTAACTCGTTAGGCTCGGTACAAAAGATCAGCCACTCAGCACCCTATGTCCTAGGCGCACAACACAAGGCCTAGCCGTTGAAGGCCCAACCATCTAGGAGACTCATGCATTACAGGGAAATTACTATTGTTAGTGATATATGTGTTTAATTTATACATAATCATTTTTATAATATTTGAGGGTTTTATGTTCATACCTTTAACGAGCTTAACAAGCTAAACGAGTCAGCTCGCGAGTTATACGAGTCGAGCCAATCTTGAATTTAAGCTCGTTACAATAACGAGTCGAGTCAAGCTAACTCGTTAACGAAACGAGCTCTAGCGAGTTGGGGCTTGACTCGGCTTGAATTCCAGCCCTACAGAACACGCTTTCCAGAGTTGAAACATATTTTTGGAAACTCGTTTCCACTTACTTGCTAACTGGATAAGGTATTGAGAGAATGACAAGTCAGGTCCAGGGTGACACGGGGCCCACCTGGCCCTGTCTTCTTCCTCCTCCAGTCTCTCCCGATAGGAATCAGAGGAGGGGCAGGGAGGCTGCGGCCGGCGTCGGCCCTCATGGCTCCGGCCACCTCTAGCCAAGGGGGAGCAACGACGAGGCCAGGGCGAGGCGCCGCACCCACCTAGACCGGTTGGGGACGCCGAGGAGGGACTGAGAGGCGATGGCCGAAGACGGGGCGGACGACAGCTCTGGTCAGCGTCCAGCACGGCCCCATGGGCGCTCCGGCGACAAGCTAAGGTGAGGGAGAGGTTCGCCGGGGTGTGATGCTTCTGTTGGAGAGGTCAGGGAGGAGTGGAGGGGATCGGTTCGCCGGATTGGAGACGAGCTCCGGTGATGGCCGCGGCGGTGGAGGAGGAAACAACGAGCTCCGGTGGGTGTGGGAGGAAGGGGAGGGAGCGGCAAGCTGTGGAGGAGATAGGGCACTCCTTATATAGCCGCGGGGAGGCTCTAGAGCGCCCGAGCGTCGCAAAAATGGAGGTGGGCGATGGTCAGGTAACGGGCACGGCTGCTGGCGCTCGATAATGGCGAAACAGGAGAGGGACCGGGCACAGTACGATGTAGGCGGTCACGAGGATGATCCAGGACAAGGAGAGGCGTCGAGACGAGGAGGAAGAGCGCGGCTACAACGCACGCGGGCGACTAGAGCGCGTGATTTGGCTCGTCCGCCCCGTGGTCACCGCGTGCACACAGTGCTAGCCCATGCTCTGATCATCCAGAGCTTGTCTAGGAGGTAGAACATTCTACCCTTAGTTCAAATGAAGAAAGAATGAGTCCAGGGGCAAAGAAGAGATTTGCATGTGGATCCAACTCAGATGAACAACAAGGTGTTTGTACTGCGGGGAGACAAATCTAGGAGGAGGTAGACACTATGCTTTGGCATGGTTTGATCACATACCACGGTGACTGTGTTGGCAAAATTTTATATTAATAGGAGGTGTTTAGCTAGCACTTGCTGTAGAAAATGACCCACCGGTCAAAAATGCAAAATAAGAAGGGGCACTCACATGACCAATGATATTGAACTTAATTTTTGTGGAGATGAGTTATTTGATAATATGAAGCTACTGAATTTTTTTTATACAATTTGGATATACCAAAATGGTACTTGCTTCACAATGTAGCTCCCTGGACAAAATCTAAGAAAAATTATAGAGGGAAAATGGATAGGTGAAATGATCCAAAATTTTGTGGAGTGGGTTTATATGGATATGAGCATGTCCTTGTAAATTTTCAGCAATAAGGAAGCAATATAAAATATGGTTGCTTCACAACCTGAAAATCTGACCAGAAACCAAGATTTGATGCTGAGCTCACATAGAGTGATGACATGAGCCCAAATTTGTAGGAGGGTGATGATTTGATCATATGAAGGATCTTGAAAATTTTCGACTCATTGGGTTACCCTAGTTAGTACTTCCTTCACAAAGGATTCCCTCAGACAGGAACTTTGGAAATTTGCCAAGGAAGGTTCACTAGGCAACTTGAGTTGAATTTTGTCATGGGGCAATGATATGGACAAGAAAAGGTGTCCAAAAAGTTTGGGGTCAATCAAGCAAAGACAAATTGCACTTCCTACTCAAAAAGCCACTTAAGGCAGAATGAGAAAAGGAATATTTGTGAATTATCTTTGATGATGCCAAGAAAGGGTTTTGACATATATGTGGAAGATGTGACCCAAACAATTTATGAGAATTATTGGGGAATTTTGGGATTGATAGAAATAAAGGTTATTTCACAACCTAGGGTTAAAAGGATTATTCCTTCAATAGAAAAAGGAATATCCTCAATAAAAATAATATTTGGATTGGGCTAAGATGAAAATGATAGGGTCTTGAGATGGTTTTGAGGATGACAAGCCACTTGGGAGAGGAATCAAAGGTGATCTCTCCTCAGGTTTCAAGTCCACGGAGCCACGGGAAAAAGAAATCTTAAGCAAAATCCTTAGAAAATCAAAATAAAAAGAAAGGGCCAAAATCTAGGGTGTCACAAACCTCCCCCCTTAAAGAAATATTGTCCTCGAGATTTGGTTGCTTAGGGAACAAATATGACTGACTTAAGGAAACCGTTTCCAACTCAGGTATCCTTTTTCTTATATGATTGTTCCTACTGAAATTTATATGACTTGACTGCCCGCCTCTAGGGTGGTTTGCTTCACCGTATCCGATATTCTCACAGATCTTTCCTCATATGTTCATGCTTATACTGGCTCCAATTTTCTTTCATATCTGCTGACTTAACTGGGTTGCGATGGATTTTCGTGACTGAGATATACACCCTTTTCACAAGTCCGTGAGTGGTTTCCGATGAATGTATCATACAGTACTGACGACACTACAAAAAAAATACACTTCCGTGATGATACGTGTTTGTCATAGTAGGTCATGTTTCTGTCATGCATGTACATCCATGACGATTTTATGACAGAATCAAGATAGTCATACATGTGCTGTCGTAGAAGTGTTCCATGACATTGCAAAAATTATCATCACAGAAGTGTCCGCTTCCATGACGATAAATCACATGTCATAGAAGTTCTTTCGTCAAGGGTAACCGACACGTGGCATCCACCGTAACGGGTCGCCGTTAAGCTATCGGGTTTCGGTTTGGATCTGATAACCCGTTAACAGCGCGGACCAATAGGGATTTTCCACATGTAAAATTCTCATTCGCCAGCATATCCACGTGTCTGCCCGGCGTTTGGACAGTTGTCATCCAGCGAATGGACGGAACACGCCTATGATATGTCGACACATTTCTCGTCCCAACAGTGGCCCATTTAGGTTAAAAGGTCGGGCTTGTCAAAATAAGCGGGTCGGCCCATTAGCGACCTACTTGAGTGAGGCCCATTCACAAGCACGACCCATACAAGTTGCACGAAATCGGCCCACAAAGGCCCATTCTAGATTTGACAATTTTCAGCCCATCGTCAGTTTCAGCCCGTTAACGACCCGCTACAACTTTGGCCCAATTATAGACCGAGCTTATTTCGGCCTGTTAGCCGCCCGTCGTCAGTTCCAGCCCGTTAATGGCCCAGAACGTCTTTCAGCCTTTTCTCGACCCATTCTGCAGTTGGGCCAACTCTAGCCTGTTGTGACTTTAGGCCTGTCCTCGTCCCATTTGGTAAATGGGCCAATTCCTAGCCATTTTGTCTTTCGGCATGTTAACGGCTAGCACACCAACTGGGCCTTTGACTTTGGGTCCATTAGGGGCCCACGTTCCACAAGGCAAAATTTCAGCCTGATGCGACTTTTGGCCTGTTAAAATCCTAGTTTGCAAATTGGAACTGCTCTAGCCCGTAACACTTTCGGCCTCTTATTGGCCCATAAAATAAAAGGACTTAGACAAAATTGACATTTATTTTGGCCTGCTAGAGGCTCGCGGGCCATTTCCATTTATATGGCCCTATCGATCTTTTGGCCTGTTAACGACATGCTAAGAGCCGTTGTTACGGTGGGCCACATCATTTGGGATCCACTAAATATTTTTTTGACTAGCCCAATTAAGGCCCGCTTTGACTACACATGTTTGTTCGTTTTGTATGGCGTCTAAGAAATGTTTGGGCGTGTTGGCCTCCATTTCAATGATATAGCATATTCAACAATTATCCTACTCTATACTATCGTCTCTAAAAATATACACTATACAATAAAAAGACTAATGCATATAAACGTAGAATAATCCTACACTATACAATAAAGAAATTACATCCGAATATACCCACTGGGCATTATAGTTAGGCACCAGTGATAATAAAGCATACACAAACAACAAATTACATAGACTGGACAAATAAAGCTCATACATCATGGACACGCATCAACACAACTTACCATTTGAACTATAATATCTTTAGAAAATAGGATTTGCTGGATTCAAATAGCATAAATTTAAGTCTGCAAAATCTCCAATTCCTTCGTGGTTACCTCAGTGTCTCGTTTCATTTTTTTACTCCTACATCTAATACCTGCAAGTCTAGTCTCAACTTGTTGATTGTACGTTGCGAATGATGTACACGTTGTCTTGCCACCTCTAGTTGATGCTCGAGAACATCAACACATTTCAATTCCAATCCATAATTATTTGGTAACGGCCATGACGCACTGTTCGCGGATCTTTGTGTTGATGTCACTTCATCCTGAAATGTTTCTGTAAGTACACATGACTAGGGAAAAATATAGTTACAACAGTGAAGTGAGCAAGACAGACTATTTTGTACATGGCGAAATAGGACTAACAATAATGTTACACATCATGAAGTATAAGCAGATGATATTTTAAAAATTACCAAAAAGGTAGTCTATGCAGCACGCATATAGAAATCTCGCTTAGCTCACCAGAGGACCATGATGTTGGGGCCAAATCCAAAACACACACAAGTTACAAATTTAGACAACACGTTGCGTATAAGTAAGCTAGCAGTTGGCCATTCTATAGCTCAATTAAAGTGTTAGGGAGCATAATGAACAACAGAGGGATTCATACAAATATACTATAGCTAGCAAAACTATCCAATCATTAGCCTAGTATAAACTAGATTGTGAGTCTCATGTAGTAATAGTTGGTTAATAGACTTCAAAGCATCAGGAACACTTCACCAGAGTAATTAAATGGTAACGCCTTTCATTATGTCAATAATAGTTATACAAGTTCCCAACATCAGGCATATTTGTTTGGGCATCTCATTAACTGAGGACAAATAAAGCAATTGAAAAGAGCAAATTAACTATGCCTGAAACAACCAAGCAATTGAACTATTGAGTTGGATACAGTGACTTACCTTAACTGGTTGAACAGGCACAGCGCTGCTCCTCCTTCTCTTGCAAGGCTCCTTCCTAACATCTTGTACATGGAAATCCTCAATCTTATCTTCATTGCACCCCCTCTGCAAGGTGACACAGACTAGTTACTCGTCTCCTTGGAAGATAAATATGCATACTTTCCAGTCTGTGAACAACACAAAAGGATGAGATTATAACAAAACAACACCACATAATGAAACATGCACTAGTACGCGTCAGTGCTATACAAAGCGTTTTTAACCCTTTCCGCGACGGCATTTGGAACAGTCGCCAAGTGAGTGTGGGCGCTAAGGGGGTCCTTCCCACGCAACCTAGAAATCGTCGGGGTTAGGCCCTCCTGGGACACCAAATGAGCTCGTGTGCGATCGGGTGAGGCATCGAAACCCAATCATTTCCGTATGTATGTACATCCCACACGGTAAATCCCAGAAAAACGTTTCCGTACGTATGTACATCCCACACAGTGAATCCCAGAAAAACATTTCCGTAGGTATGTACATCCCACACGGTGAATCCCAGAAAAACTTTTCCGTAGGTATGTATATCACACACAGTCAATCCAAGGAATACATTTCCGTTCTTATGTACATCCCACACAGTCAATCCAGGGAAAACATTTTCGTTCGTATGTATATCACACATAGTCAATCCAAGGAATATGTTTCTGTTCTTATGTACATCCCACACAGTCAATCTAGGGAAAAGGTTTCCATTCGTATGTACATCCCACACAGTTTTATGTGTAGGCTCATGTGTGAAAGGTGTAACTATCCCATACGCTCGGCCTTTGTTAACTGTTTGCTTTCATCAACTACATCACACACGATTTGATGAAGAAAATTATGTGGCATTGGGCTATCCATCACAAGCGCTTTTACTGCTAGAACCATTTGCAAAGTTCCATGACATATTTAGCAGGTTTATTAGTTTAAAATTAATAATTCTAGTATTATGCAAATTCACATTTCATATTGAACAGTTGTTTGCCAATTTCATATCAGGCACATAAATATATTATAACATCACAGTACGATAGCTACATGAAAACAACACAGTACAACACATAGCTAGTTCAACTTCATAAGAACAATATTAGAACGATATATTCAATTCCCTAATCGAGATCATCCATGCTCTTCTTATCCACCTCGGCTTTCAATTCAGTAAGAACCTGTTTTGCACTGGCCAACTGGGAAAGTGCCTCCTCCTTCGCTAACACCATCTTAGCAAAGTCTAATTTAAAAAATCTAAGCTCATTCTCCACCTCCTCTTTTTATCCCGCATATTCAAACATTCTTTAGCGTTGAGAACACTTTCTCTAAGCCTACGTTTGTTCTCTTCCTCATACATGCTCCAGAGCTTCGCTAGGCACATCTTCGAAGACTGTGGCCACTCTTGATCAACCCACTCCAAGTAAGAACACTTCCATTCATCCTATAATATTTAAAACTAGATCAGTAACAATTGTAGGGGAAATGGGTTTTTAGCAACATAGAAAATCACCAATGCTTATTTTGAAAAACTGAAGAAACATGTTAATTATGACATATCTTCTCAAAAAGATCAATGTGCAAATGAATTAATTGCTACTGAGACAACAACCAAATTCTGGAACATCAGAAGCTATAATTAACTACAACAACACTACAAGTCCTTACTCATGTACAATAAATAAAAAATTGAACATTTTATGAGGAAGGTAAATATAACTGCAACAGCATAGCAACAGTGTTTGGATGACAGCAAATTGATACTAACATGTGTGTACATGCACAAATTTAGTAACATAGAACTAATAGCACTAAGGCCGTCCACTATGTATGCCAAAACTAGGGTAAAGACAACTGTTGCTACATCTCGCACCGGTGCCCTGCACTGGCCAGCCGATGCAGCGGGAAAAAAATCAGGGACCCGGACTCTGGAGCACGTAGTTGCTCCGACGCCCAGTTCCTTCGTGCCATAAAGGTTGTAGTACTCGTAGTAGTGGCTGCGCCAGAGCTTGCGTTGGTACTCCACCGCCAATTCCTCGACGGACAGACTCTTGTCTACCTCGACCTCGGCCACGCGCACTCCTCCTCCTGGCGCTCCTCGATCTCCGTCGCCTCCTGCATCTCCAGCTCCCGCTCGACGACCTCATGAGGAAGCAGGTGCTCCATGGCCACCACCACCTTTTCGGACGTGGGTTGCATGCTGGACTCTGAGGTGGCCTGGAATATCTTGGTGTTTGCATCCTCGATCTTGGCATGGATGGCCTCGACCTGGGCCAGGGCGACATCGGCGGCATGGACGGCAGCTCAAGCGCTCTTGGCGTTTGCAGCCGCCGTCGCAGCAGCAGCTGCTGCCACCATCGCAGTAGCAACTGCAGCTGTCTCGGCTGCTGCAGGTACCCTGTCGGCTACTAGAGACGCCCTCTCAGTGCAAGCGGATGCATTCAATGCGGATGCGGCGGCACTCTCGGCGTAGGAGGTCGCGCTCTCGGCGCAGGCAGCACCGCTCGGGGGGGGGGGCGTGGCCATCGTACGGGCCTTCACGAAGCATTTCCACAGCGTCATCATTGCAAGAAGGGGGTGCGGGAATGGGGATTGGGATTCGTGGATTCGGGGGTTGCCGACACTGGAGCAGACGAGCCGGCGAAGCTTAAGGAGGGAGATTAAATAGACCTAGATATTTTCATCGCAAACGGTTCCTAGCAAACAACTATGTGTGATGTTGTAGATATTTTTATTAGCTGTGACAGACGAAGTTGGAGTAAAGTGATAACGGATGGTGTTTTAACAGTACAAGAAATTTTGTAGTACTAATACAACTGTCATGTCAAATTTTGGAAAATTTCAGGGGTCATTTGACCTTTTAAGACATTTAAGTGATTTTCTAGCCATTTTAATAACCGTGATTGAAATTTGAACTACATGTACATGCAACAGCTAACCATAATGGTTTGAAAACTCATATTTTGTGTACTCGTGTGCGATTTAATTCCATGTGCAGTAAATTGGAAGGAATTTTCAAACATATTGGTCTAACGGCTATGACACAATTAAGCATGGAGTGACATGGCATTTTAATTCCAATTTTTTTTAAAATATCAGAAACACATGAAACCGTGGTTGATGTAATGTCATGCCACCAAGATGATGTGGTAAAAAAATTGACATGTTTGACGAAAGTTTGGACACACACCCCTCACAAACCAGAGCAACTCACTAGAAGGCTCGAGGTTCTGAGAGGGAACAATGCATGTTTGATGACGAATGGGAGATAGCTTCCTCTTACGGCCTTCAATTTTTTTCTACGTTTAACGTGCACAACTAAAACTATAATGTGAAATTTTGGAAAATTTAGGGGTCATTTGACCTTTTAAAGACATTTAAGTGATTTTATAGCCATTTAATGACCGTAATTCAAATTATAACTACATCTACATGCAACGGTTAACCATAACGGTTTGAAAAATCATATTTGTGTACTTGTGTGCGAGTTAATTCCATGTGCAGTAAATTAGAAGGAATTTTCAAACATATTTGTCTCACAACATGGACACATGTATATGTAGGCATGGAGCGACATGACATTTTAATTCCAAAAAAATCAGAAACACATTAAACCTTGCTTGATGTAATGTCATGCCACCAAGAAGATGTGGTAAAAAATTGGCATGTTTGACGAAAGTTTGGACACACACCCCTCACAAACCGGAGCAACTCACTAGAAGGCTTGTGGTTCCGAGAGGGAACAATGCATGTTTGATGACGAATGGGAGATAGCTTCCTCTTACGGCCTTCAAATTTTTTCTACGTTTAACGTACACTACTACAACTGTAATGTGGAATTTTGGAAAAATTCTAGGGGTCATTTGACCTTTTAAAGACATTTAAGTGATTTTCTAGCCATTTAATGACCATAATTCAAATTTGAACTACATCTTTGTGCAACGGCTAACCGTAATAGTTTAAATCATATTTGTGTACTTGTGTGCGAGTTAATTCCATCTGCAGTAAATTAGAAGGAATTTTCAAACATATTTGTCTCATGACATGGACACATGCATATGTATGCATGGAGTGACATGGCATTTTAATTCCAAAAAATTAAAAAAATATCACAAACACATGAAACCTTGGTTGATGTAATGTCATGCCACCAGGATGATGTGGTAAAAAAATGGGCATGTTTGACGAAATTTTGGACACACACCCCACACAAACCAGAGCAACTCACTAGAAGGCTCGTGGTTCCGAGAGGGAACAATGCATCTCTGATGACGAACGGGAGATAGCTTTCTCTTACGGCCTTCAATTTTTTTCTACGTCTAACATGCACTACTACAACTGTAATGTGAAATTTTGGAAAATTCTAGGGGTCATTTGACCTTTTAAAGACAATTAAGTGATTTTCTAGCCATTTAATGATGGCAATTCAAATTTGAACTACATCTACATGCAACGCCTGACTATAACGGTTTAAAAAATTATATTTGTGTACTTGTGTGCGAGTTAATTCCATGTGCAGTAAATTAGAAGGAATTTTCAAACATATTGGTCTCACGACATGGACACATGTATATGTATGCATGTAGTGACATGGCATTTTAATTCCAAAAAATTAAAAAATATCATAAACACATGAAACCTTGCTTGATCTAATGTCATGCCACTGAGATGACGTGGTAAAAAATTTGGCATGTTCGACGAAAGTTTGGACACACACCCCTCACAAACCGGAGAAACTCACTAGAAGGCTCGTGGTTCTGAGAGGGAACAATGCATGTTTGATGACGAACGGGAGATAGCTTCCTCTTACGGCCTTTAATTTTTTTCAACGTCTAACGTGCACTACTACAACTGTAATGTGAAATTTTGGAAAATTCTAGGGGTCATTTGACCTTTTAAAGACATTTAAGTGATTTTCTAGCCATTTAATGACCGTAATTCAAATTTAAACTACATCTACATGCAATGCCTAACCATAACGGTTTGAAAGATCATATTTGCATACTTGTGTGCGAGTAAATTCCATGTGCAATAAATTAGAAAGAATTTTCAAACATATTGGTCTCATGACATGGACACATGCATACGTATGCATGGAGTGCCATGGCATTTTAATTCCAAAAGATTAAAAAATGATCAAAAAAGCATGAAACCTTGCTTGATGTAATGTCATGCCACCAAGATGACGTGGTAAAAAAATTGCATATGTGACAAAAGTCTGGACACACACCCCTCACAAACCGGAGCAACTCACTAGAAGGCTCGTGGTTCTGAGAGGGGACAATGCATGTTTGATGAAGAACAGGACATAGCTTCCTCTTACGGCCTTCAAAATTTATTCCATGTTTAACGTGCACTACTACAACTCTACTATGAAAATTTGGAAAATTCTAGCGGTCATTTGACCTTTTAAAGACATTTAAGTGATTTTCTAGCCATTTAACGACCGTAATTCAAATTTGAACTACATCTACATGCAACTCCTAACCATAACGGTTTGAAAAATCATATTTGTGTACTTGTGTGTGAGTTAATTCCTGTAGTAAATTAGAAGGAATTTTAAAACATATTGGTCTCACGGCACGTGTACATGCATGGAGTGCCATGGCATTTTAATTCCAAAAAATTAAAAAATGATCAGAAAAACACGAAACCTTGTTTGATTTAATGTCATGCCACCAAGATGATATGGTAAAAAAATTGGCCTATTTGACGAAAGTTTGGACACACACCCCTCACAAACCAGAGCAACTCACTAGAAGGTTCGTGGTTCCTAGAGGGAACAATGCATGTTTGATGACGAACGGGAGATAGCTTCCTCTTATGGCCTTCAAATTGTTTTCTACGTTTAACGTGCACTAATACAACTGTCATATGAAATTTGGTAAATTTCAGGGGTCATTTGACTTTTTAAAGACATTTAAGTGATTTTCTAGCCATTTAATGACCGTAATTCAAATTTGAACTACATCTACATGCAACGCCTAACCATAACGGTTTGAAAAAATCATATTTTTGTGTACTTGTGTGCGAGTAAAAAAAATCATCAGACGATGTAAATATCTGGTGTTAAAAAAAGAAAATGTAAAGATCTGACAAGACAACCGGCCCCTACAGGATTGGCACTCTATCTCGCGGCTCGAGGTTTGGTAGGTGATTATCGGGGTTCATTAATCAAACATGGTTCTATATTGGAAATCGTCAGCTATTATGTTCACACATGGATTTTGCTGCGGGAATCTTGTGTAATTCATACTATAGTACTCGTAAATTCCGGCGACCGGAGTGTGTACTGTCCACGTGATCTAGATTTCGTCCGCCAATAAATAGTACCTTGCTCACGTTGTCCCGCCTTCATTCTCATCTACATCCTCCCCTCACTCGCCCTCTCTCTCTCTCAAATCTCTGCCATGGCGCCGCTGGTCTGGCCATGCGCCGACGAGGAGTCGCTGCCCGCCGAGGACGCTCACTCGAATAGCAGCGACGAGGACCCCTATGCACTACCGGATGAGGTTGCGTCAGACCCCCCAACTTTGGATTGGTTTTGGGGCCAATACAATCTTTGTTTGTGGAAGTCGCTGTCATCGGCTGAGAAAGCCAAGAAACTGGCGTTCAAGAAGGAGATGGCGGAGGAGGAAGCCAGGTACCAGGCGGCCTGTGAAGCCCATGATGCCACCTGGAAAAAGGAGGCGACGGAGATTTGGGGGCGGGCGTGTCGTCGTGCCGAGGAGGTGTACGAAGACAGGTACTTCGCGAGGAAGGTCATAGGCGATGGGCCACTCGTTGCTGTGTGGAGGTGGGTGGTATGTCTCCAACGTATCTATAATTTTTGATTGTTTCATGCTATTATATTATATGTTTTGGATGCTTAATGGGCTTTAATATGCTCTTTTATATTATTTTCGGGACTAACCTATTAACCGGAGGCCCAGTGCCAGTTTCTGTTTTTTTTTGCCTATTTCAGAGTTTCACAGAAAAGGAATACCAAATGGAATCCAAACGGAATGAAACCTTCGCAATGATCTTTCTTGGACCGAAAGCAAACCAGGAGACTTGGAGTGGAAGTCCAGAACTCCGTGAGGCGGCCACGAGGCAGGAGGGCGCGCCATGGGGGGTAGGCGTGCCCCCACCCTCATGGGCCCCACATAGCTCCACCGACGTACTTCTTTCGCCTATATATACTCTTATACCCTAGAAACATCAGGGAGAGCCACGAAACCACTTTTCCACCGCTGCAACCTTCTATACCCGTGAGATGCCATCTTGGGGCCTTTTCTGACGATCTGCCAGAGGGGGAATCGATCACGGAGGGCTTCTACATCAACACCATAGCCTCTTTGATGAAGCGTGAGTAGTTTACCACAAACCTTCGGGTCCATAGTTATTAGCTAGATTGCTTCTTCTCTCTCTTTGATCTTCAAAACAAAGTTCTCCTCAATTTTCTTGGACATCTACTCGATGTAATACTCTTTTGTGATGTGCTTGCTGAGATCCGATGAATTGTGGATTTATTAACTTGATTATCTATGAATATTATTTGGTTGTTCTCTAAATTCTTATATGCTTGCTTTTATATCTTTGCAAGTCTCTTCGAATTATCGATTTAGTTTGGCCTACTAGATTGATCTTTCTTGCAATGCGAGAAGTGCTTAGCTTTGGGTTCAATCTTGTGGTGTCCTTTCCTAGTGACAGTAGAGGCAACAAGGCACGTATTGTATTGTTGACATCGAGGATAAAAAGATGGGGTTTATATCATATTGCTTGAGTTTATCCCTCTACATAATGTCATCTTGCTTAAAGCGTTACTCTGTTCTTATGAACTTAATACTCTAGATGCGTGCTGGATAGCGGTCGATGTGTGGAGTAATAGTAGTAGATGAAGAATCCTTTCGGTCTACTTGACACAGACGTGATGCCTATATTCATGATCATTGCCTTAGATATCTTCATAACTATGCGCTTTTCTATCAATTGCACGGCAGCAGTTTGTTCACCCACCGTAATACATGCTATCTTGAGAGAAGCCACTAGTGAAACATATGGCCCTCGGGTCTCTTTCTTATTATATTGCATCTCTTTTATTTACATCTCATCTCGTTTACTATTTTGCAATCTTTACATTCCAATCTATACAACCAAAATACCAAAAATATTTACTTTACTATCTTTATTAGATCTCACTTTTGCGAGTGACCGTGAAGGGATTAACAACCCCTTTATCGCGTTTGTTGCAAGGTTCTTGATTGTTTGTGCAGGTACTAGGTGACTTGTGTGTTTTCTCCTACTGGATTGATACCTTAGTTCTAAAAAACTGAGGGAAATACTTATGCTACTTTGTTGCATCACCCTTTCCTCTTCAAGGGAAAACCAATGCATGCTCAAGAGGTAGCAGTAGGCGCCCAACGAAATGACAAGATCGTTCGCACGCGTCCACCAGCAAGAGGCAGATCGGTACATCAAGCGCTGCGAGGCGGAGGAGGCGGAGTACTACCTCCGCACTGGGAAGACGCCGTGCACCAGGGAGCTACTGGCGAGGGGTTGCCGGAATATTGGCCCTAGGAGGGGTTATTAGTTTTAGTATTGCTTGTTTTCAATTTTATGCATTGTACCTAGTAATTAAGTATCGTCACATATATGTGATGATATTATATATATATATATATTCTATGATGATCTAATGAACAATTAATATATATATATATATATAAATATATTATGAATTCCATTTTCAATCTATTTTTCTATACCTACTAATAAAGCAAGGTGATATTCTTGGTTTCGCCCCACTTAGGTGGTTTTTGTCTATCTAAGGTGGTACTAAAATTTCGTCCATCCTAAAACATCGTTCATTTGATGAGCGTTTCTACCTGGGCCGTAACTCCTTTTTTTCGTTCGTCCTGGGCCGAGCTGGGTTGCTCTAGCAAAAGATTACAATAAAATAAAAAGAAAATGTACATTACTACTAGGATTTGAACTCACAGTCCTTCCCTGAAAAAGGATTTGAACTCCTACTTCCTTTAACAAGAAGTAGGATCCACTCAAAATATAGTATCAGGGAAATAAAACATGAGGACAGGGGTTCGAACACACGATCTTCACTTCTATCCCATTGGCTGTAACCATCTAAGGCAGCATGTGTGTGTGATAAAAATATGATTCGTTTAGCAAATAGTACCACCTCGCTCCTTTGAACCCAATCAGCCCAATTATACCATGTGAGTTTGTAGGAGAATCAACCAGCCTCCTAAATAATTAAGGTCGATAAATTGTGTCTACGGACCCACATGTGGAGAGAAGAAGGAGCGAGACCCAAAATTAAAGGAGGAGATATGATATTATTAACATCACCCACTATCGACAAGGGTGAGAAAGAGTATAAGTAGTGACATGGGTGAGATGCCATGTTAAAATAGATGACTTAGATCAGCACAACACCTTGGCCATGCTTATTATCTACATTAGAAACATATTGAAGCATTTCTCCCGTTGCAACGCACGAGCATATATGCTAGTGTATACTAATTTGAATCTAGCTGTTATCATCCACATATACAGAATGGAAAGCGTATATACACACATTGAAACAGAACATATAAGAACGGAGAACAGAGTACACACATTGAAACACAGGAATAAACAGAGCAATACTATGATTGTTGTGAATACATAGCTATCCACGTCGAAACGACTCAACAAAATAAAACGCGTCCATGAGACCATGACCAGCAGCCCTTGCCTATGGTAGCTCTTGGCTCTGCCTGAACTCAAGCAGGCGTTCATCCAAGCGGTCGACACACTTGTCGGTGTCAAAACCGGCGGATCTCGGGTAGGGGGTCCCAAACTGTGCGTCTAGGATCGATGGTAACAGGAGGCGGGGGACACGATGTTTACCCAGGTTCGGGCCCTCTCGATAGAGGTAATACCCTACTTCCTGCTTGATTGATCTTGATGATATGAGTATTATAAGAGTAGATCTACCACGAGATTAGAGAGGCTAAACCCTAGAAGCGAGCCTATGGTATGATTGTTGTATATATCTATCGACTAGCCTGGCCTCGGTTTACATAATGCACCAGAGGCCTAGGATAACAAGAGTCCTAGCCGAATACGCCGGTGGGGAGAAGTCCTTGTCTTGATCGCCAAGTCTTGTGGAATCTTCCGTGTATGCGGCAGCTGTCCGAACTGGCCCATGATTTTATACGGCCATGGGGGTCCTCGGCCCAATCTAACAGATCGGGAGATGACGTGGTGAGTACCCCCTAGTCCAGGACACCGTCAGTAGCCCCCTGAACCGGTCTTCAACTTAGGGACGCTCCTTGATTCTTCTGAACTGCTCTTCATCTTCGGTCGTCGGTCTTGAAAACTAGTTCAACAAATCTTCCCATCTTCTATCTTGAGGATTGCCGAGCTAAATATGAAGATCTCACACGTCGGGTATCCGAGGAGCCCTTTAAGTCTTCGGCCTTTATCAATGCCTTGTTATTTTTATGCCACACCTCGGTTTTGAAGTTGTTCTCGGGCAGCAGCGTCCTCTTGTGTCCGAGCTCCAATGCCGGACTGCATTCGAGGTATCTTTTGCAGCCGAGCACCAACGCCGGACCGCTTTCCAAGCTCCAACGCCGGAATGTATCCGAGCTCCAACATCGGACTATGTCCAAACTCCAACACCGAACTGTATCCGGGCTCCAACGCCGGACTATATCCGAGGTGTCATATCACCACCTTGGTTCAAAAAAGTCGAAGGAGTTTAGCCGAGCTTAATGCCGGAAATGCCCTCTATGGAGCCAGCCACTCGCGTCTGAGCTTTATGCCGGACTGCTTCCGAGGTTGTGCACCACCCCTACTGTGGGTCGATTTTTTGTCAATATTTTTTATTGGTGCAATTTATTCTCTGTCGAGATATATAGCCAGTAGCCCTCAAGGTGTGTATCGGTCTAAAACCCGAGATGCACCTGAAGGATGACATAAGACTGCTGATCCCAGTAGCCGCTGAGACTCGGGTTGATTTGCCAAATCGTCCTGAGGATCAAATCCTAGCTCGGCAGAATACTTCGGGACACAAAAAGTGGCGTGCTCAGTCCTCGAGACTCGGGTTGGGTGCAGCCAACCAACCTGAGGATCATAATCTCCTCGAAAACTATATCACGCTTAAATTTTCCGCACTAGATTGCCAATGCAGTAGCCCCCGAGACACTGGTCGGGTGGCAACACCAGATCAGGGGATCGATGTGCCCCTTTAGTATTTGTAAATAATAAGCCCGAAGCCCAGTAGCCCCCGAGCCTTAATGCGGGCACGAGTGGCCGAATTAAGGATCGATATCTATAGTAAAATCACAAATTATGTGTAATGAGTATCCAAGTACTTTACGTCATTAATGCTCGGAACCGCATTGTACAAAACTTTGTTGACCGACCATCGGCTTCACCTCCTCGGCCAGTAGCCAAGGAGTGTTTGTCCTACTTTATAAAGCCTTTATGAGGGCAAAGATTTACGACAAACAAGGCATTCTGGTCATACGGTTTTATAAACAAAGGTACGTAGAGAGATATGTTATATTACTCTTTAACATAAGAAATGTCTTCCAAAGAAAATAGTCCCGCTATCGGTTCCTTTCTTTGGGTTGTCATGCTAAGCATGATCATGAAACCTCAACTCTAATGTAAGATCAAAATATTGAGGATTTAGTTTGGGAGGCCAGTTACTAGCCCCCGGTAGTGTTCGGCGACAGTCGAGGTCAAGCCGTAAACACTTCGGCCAATGTTATGAATGGCCCATCATTTAACACAGTCATCGGATCGCTGACCAGTTTACGCTTATTTGTGACAGTCAGTTTTTGGCTTTCTCCACTGAGGTGCTTAACCATGTGAGCTGGAAGCACAATCGCAGTGGTTCTCCCTTTGCACACCTAACCGAACAAAGCAGAACATAGGAGGCAAGCACGGGAGTCGGGCAACCCAACTATTGACCGTAGACACAATTCGAAACTGATGCATATATAGCAATATCTGAGAATGTTTTTGCCGAATCTCTAAAGGTGTCCGGCGTTGCACTGCGAGACTTGTGCTGGAAACACACAAATAGTTTAAAAGTGCCAAAAGCTTGGAAAACCGAAAAACGTCTGTAAAAATAGGACGTCCGAACAAGATCAAGTGTTCGACACCAATCCGAAAATTGGAAGAGAAAAAAATTGCGCTTCTGTCGTGTTTTGACAATGACCAAGAAGAAAACACATTTACAGCTCATATATAAATTTTAAGAGCCCCCAAGTGACTTGGGTAAAAGAATTTTATATATAATGATTGTATGTACCGAAGTACTTATATCATATCTGTGTTCACCCGAACTTTAAACGCGTCTTAACCGACCGTCGGCTTCTCCCTCTTCAACCAAGGGCTGAAAAGTGTCATGTACTTCGCCTGTCGAGAGTATCGACGGTGTTTCCGATGACCAGGCAATCAAGCCATAAGGCTGTTACAGACAAAGCACGCTCAGGGAACTTATGCTATATTACTAACGAAGTGTAAGAAGCATCTTCGAAGAAAATAGTACCCCCACTGATACCTTTCTTCGGTGCTCATTATTACTATGAGACTTGTGCAATAGATTTTTTGTACTCATGAGTTCCGTTGTGTGTCGACCATGATTGAAAACAATAAGAGAGCTAGCTTTCGGCTTCACCCAGTCTGAGGTCAGAGCTCGGATGACCCGGTCGTGACAATCGCAGAGGTGCTCCCTTTAGTCCCTAGCCGAACAATCGGGAGCGTAGGGGTAAACACAGGAGCGAGGCAACCCAACTTGCAAATCGCTTAGGTCAATATGCTGCATATTGTGGCATAATACACGAACAAGGAACGAAGCGATACAAGTATAATCATATGCAAGAGGAAAAGCTCCATCAAGGGAGCCCCCAAATAAACAGGGTATTTGAATATGCGAGTCACAAACAAAGTTATGACAAGGAACTTTGTCCCAAACAACTTTGTGCTGAAAAGTATAATGCTTGGTCGAACCGAACAAAATTTAAAACTGAAAGTTTTTGAGCATGAAAGCGACTTAGCTGGTTAATATGCTCGATGTTGATGACGCAGGCCGAGATTGTGGCGGGACGAGATCCCAGCCCCCAAGCCGGTCCCGAGATGTCCGAGTAAAGAACTCGGCTTGATGAAGTGGTGACACAGCATAGTCGATGGGCGAGGTGAAAACCCCAGTCCTACCGCGGCGACGGAGCAGGCTGGCAGTATGACACTGAAGCCCCCAGCGTGTGTTACTGAAGTGATGACGAAGCCCCCGGCCAGTCGAGGTGACGTGGTACATCGGTACGCCGCAGTGAAAGCGCTGCCGGATTATCTACCTGTGCATAGAAAATAGTGCAAGCCGGAGATAATAGGAATAATAAAAAAATGTTGCATAATCAATAATTTATGCAAAGTGAGTAATAAAATAAATATGGCCCATGCATCGAACACTCGATGAGGTAGAGCTCTCTCGGCGATGCCGAAGTCCCCGGGGCAACCGAACACGTCGGTATGGCAACACAACCAACAAGGTGATCACGCGAGCCGATTTACGCCGATTAGGACGACGGCGTCGGCTTGCCGAAGAGACCACATGACGCAGTCAAAGTCGATCACCTAAACACATAAAATACTGTGGTCCAAAAAGGATAATTGCTTTTCGCAAAAATATTTTATTGAAAGAGATGTGGCCTGGCGCCGAAGTCATGTCGATGCAGGGCATCGGCGTGATGTGGTGAAGGCGTGGTCAAGCCTGAATATGCAGGGCGGTCCGGGCTCCGGATGCGGCGTTTGCCGAACTATGTACGGAAACTAGCTGAACCACCACGCGACCGTTTTTAATGTGGCCGCCATTTGATAGACCTGTGTACAGATGATGGAACAAACCAGAGTAATAATTCCTTAAAAAAATATACCCAACAAGAAAAAATTGTTAGGATTAATAGCACCTGGTTTATTTGTTGTAGCATTCCAAAGAAAAGTGACTCCCAAAATTGGGAATCGATCCGCACACCCATTGTCTGATGGGCGATAAAGCGATGGCCTGAAGATGCTGGCAAAGGTTGGCTTGCCTAGGCGAAGCCCTCGATCCAACTAACATGATGAAGCTGGTCGGCTGGTGACCAGGAAGTCACCAGAGTATGTTGATGAAGAAATAGCCAACTCCCCGGTCTAGCCGAGGTGACGAAGCAGGCCGGTTTGTAGCTGCCGCGTCAGTCGAGGTGTTGAGGTAGTTCGGCGTGATGGACATTGGCTCGAAGAAGCAACAGTGCGACCATGCCGACCCAGGTCGTAACTTGTGACGCGACCAATGCTGGTTTGATGAAGTGACCATGCGGCGATGCCGGTGTGCCTGCTCCGTGTAATCCGTGGGGCGGCGATGTTGGTGATGATTTATCCTTGGCGATTCCGAACTCTTATTCGGCTCACCGAGGTGAGGATCCGAAGAAGTTGAGCTCAGCTTAAAAAGCGATGACATGTCTAGCACAGATTGGCAGTCGTGGAGCTATGCCGGACTAGTTTGACACCATCGTGATTGTAGCGACCCGACCTCAAGCGGTCAAGTCTCTATGCTTAAGTGTCATCCCTGGATCGGTATGCTGACACACACAGTACTCGAGAATTCATAACAGAGGTAAATCACATGTAAAAAGTAATGTAAATACTATTACCTCAATCCAAATAGCGAAAGTAACAAGGTTGTGGATTCCCATCAACACCAACGGCAAAGTTGAGTGTAGAAATAGTAACCCTAACGTATCACTTACTCGTCGTAAGATTCCGGCAACATGAGACGTTGCTGCCACAAAGGGTCAGTACGTTGAATGTATTGGCAAATTCACACCATAGAGAATGATGAATAAAGGCTATCACTACATGCATATTTGGCTGGTGGAAAAGCTCTATGGTTATAAGGTTTTTGCGAAAAGTCAATTTTTCCCTACTACAAAGGAATAAATTTTATTTAACTATCATGGTGGTTGTTAATCATTGAGAATGGTTGACAACATTCTCAATCCCAATTAAGTAACATCATTAAACCCAACAAAATTATTTAATGTCACATGATGAGATTCACATGATAATCCAAGTACTAGATACTCAAAACGTCCATAACCAGGGACATGGCTAATCATGATTAGTTTATACACTCTGGAGAGGTTTACGCACTTTTCCCCACAAGACTCGATCTCCTCCGTTCGATTTCTCGCACTACAAGGTGTTTGAGAAACGGGTGACCGAGACATAGTCTTTCAGAAGCGTTTGCACCTTACGATGGGTAGACCGTACCACCTACAACCCCTACATCTGCTAGTCTACCACTGTAAGAGTTCACACGACTTAATCAACTATGCTAGTATGAATAATCTCATGATCCCTTTGAGCCTGGGTGGCGGTCCATAAAAAAACAGGCAATCCTGGAATACTCAGGTGCCTAGACAGGCAATCGCTGGAATACCCAGGTGCCTCAATCCACCAGGATGTGTGTTAAAGTTGCCACCTTAAGTAAACCATTAATTAACAATCTCACATCTGTCATGAAATACTCTCAAACCCAATCCACCTCTACGAGCATAGCATGGCAATATAAGCATAACGTAATAGTAACTCCCAAGGTTTGAATGCAGGGCAATAGGTTCCTACCTCATCAACTACTTCCCAATACCCACATGTTATCAATCCTACTCATGCAATGTTTGAGGGTGAAACTAATGCATAAAAACTGGGTATGAAAGGGATATGATCAAAGTGTGAACTTGCCTGCAATGTTGATGAAGATGATTCGCACTCATAACTCTTGATAGTTCTACTTGTCACACTCCGGTCAATCTATCATAAGCAAGCAATAGTAACCACACATAAGCAATCACTCAAAAGGTCGGAGAGAAAGAAGAAAACAATTCGGAAAGCTTCAAAACCCAGCAAATAACTCTTGCAACATAATACAATTTCTAACAGTACCAAAATTATGTAAATTTGGCCTTATCCGAAAGTTTAGGTTAAGAGCTTTAATTTGCAAAAAGAATCAACTAAATCGGAGTTATAAAACTCAAGTTATGATCAAACAAAGTTTGAATACAAATCTGGTCTTCAAATTTTAAAATTTTAAAAACATGTTTGGGTTGGATTACTGGATAGAGGGGGTCATAACGAAGAAGTGGGCGTTGGTTTCGTTGGATTTGGACAAACTAGTAAAAAGTTATGGCTATTTGAAAAATCAGGGCCAAGCTGTTTTACGGAAGAAAAAATAGCTATGGGCTAGGGTCTAATGTATAAATACGTAAACTAATTGATAATCTAATTATTTTATCGTATTAGTCTAAAAATAATAAACTACGAAAGTATAAGAAGAAAAAAAACAAAGAAAGATACCTTTATAAGGCAGAGAAAAGATGACTTTGGAGAGAAGAGAAAATTTCTAGAAGTCGCACCGGAGAGGAGAAATATATTTTTCTTAAATGAATCTAGTCAAATCAAAATATTGATTTAACCCGAATCGGATGATTTTTAAAAGCTCTATGGGTCTATATTTATTGGTAGAAAAAAGGCTTAGAGGTTAAAGGCTAGGCAATGTGGAACTAAACGTAGACGAAAATATACGAAACAAAGATGAAAAGATGTGAGCGGCTCGCATGGGCCTAAAGGCCTTCGGCCGGCCGCGTGCACGCTGCGGCTGCAGTTTTTTTTTACAAAATTCGGCCTAAGAAAAAAAAGGTAAAGGCTGGCTGGGCCTGGCCTATTTATGAGAGAAAAAAACAATGGGGCGCCAGAAGCTACTATACTGCGCATGTAGGCGATAAATAAATATAGCCGCATGTACAGTTTTTTTAAAAGAAACATAAGGAAAACCGAATAACAAAATTAAATAAAATTTTTATATAGGCATATTATATATTAAAAAGTTTAGAAAAAGATTTTCTACGACATGAATATTTTTCTAGCATTAAATAAAATATGCACAAATTCTAATAATTCCAACAGTGCTCCTGCTCTAATAAGATCCAACAAAATCATTTTAAAAATACCAAAATGAAATCAAATTTATTTCTCTGCAATTTTCTATTGTAGGGAATCATGTTACCCTATTTTCCATGTATTTTATTTTTGGAGAAAAATGATTTGAATAAAATCCAAATAACTCCAAATTGAAAAATAATTCCAAAAGACTTTGAATTTAATCCTTTGAAACTCCCAACTCATATTTCATATAATTTGAAGAAGTCATTTTATCTCCTCTCGTGAAAATCATTGAGTTGCATAAAGTTTCAGAATTAGAAATATTTTCCAAATGAAATTCAAATATTTTCAATACCCCTTGTCATTTAAATAAATGGAAGAAGTCATGTCATCATCTCTCGAGGGTTTCGTTGCAAAATGAAAGTTTGGGAAAGTTCTTTTATTCCCTCTCATTTAACTTTCGAAAAGGTTTCGAATTTCACTCAATTTCACACAATCAATGAAACAATCAATCCAATCTATCTATTTATTATAACATTCCAAAATTTAGAATTTTGGGATGTTACAAACCTACCACCCTTAAAAGAAATCTCGTCCTCGAGATTCGGAGAGGCTAGAAAGAAATAGGTTAGGTTCGGGGTCTCTTCAAAATTTCATCAATCGTCTTCGGGGTCTGGGGTGCTACCACCCTTAGAAGCATGGTTACGGTTCCATCAAAACTCATATACTTTATCCATATTGTTAACAGTGTCGGTCTTCTCAGATCTTCAGGATAATTCCTTATCTGGGCTCTTTCGGTAGTGGCATAACCTTTTCCTCAATTCTTCTGTCTTTCATCTTGGTAAGGTTCTTCTGTGACCGGGTCTTCTTAGCTGATGGGTCTGGCGCCAAAACTAAACAACTATCGATATCTCATGGTGGTCAACAATTTATGGTTCCTTCTGCAGGAAATGGGTCTGGTTGATCCTCACCATATAACCTACGGTTGGCAAAAGCTGCCTTGTACAAGGGAAAAATTTATTATACCATTCTAAGGTTTAAACAGGGTTTTGATCATCGTCTCTCTACTATAGGTAAGTCACTCAGATTTACCATTCCATATATCAAGGCGAATAATAAGAGTAAGTCGGTATGGTGATCAATCCATCCTGCACCCAAATCATTACCTTGTACATGGTTTAGTGAATCTCGCATTCGAACACTCGGTCATCCTCACAAGCATTGCAGAATTTCTCTTGTCAACGAACCAAGTTCAGATGAATCCATTGATTCTGCAAGCCAAACAAACATCTATCGTTTCTTCACAACTCTCAGGTTTTGCGTAAACTCCTATAAGATCGTCTGTCGTTAAACGTAACTTCTTCTTCCAGGGTTTTTCCTTCAGCAAGAATGTGCTTGCTTCTTGGCAGGTCCTGGGGCCTGTGGGTTATGGCCCATCTCATCACTTGTAACCTTGAACTCATCCTCGGGGCAACTGATCGTTATTCCAACTTCCAACTTCCTAGTATTCTAAAATCCATCCAATTGTACTGTCTTCTTCCTTCTATTGGCACCAAACTAGGACATGATTACTCAGACTCATCATGGAGTTTCCATTGATCCATATTTCCGACATCATACCTCCTTTATATCCAATAGTAATTTATCTATTCATCCTCGTGGGATATCCCACATACCGAGATAAAAACTTATACTTATGGAGTCCATATTCCACTTCGTGGAACATCATTATCCTTTCCAGGGTCAAGCGTCCTTATAGGGGAATATTGGCCATCTCTGCATGGCACTTCTTCAACCGGCAAACGTGAAACACATCTTGAACTCCTGACAGTCCTTCGGGTGATTCCAACTTGTTGGCCACTTCTCCCATACGCTCCAAAACTCGGTATGGTCCTACAAATCTCCGGGCTAACTTTCCCTTAACTACAAATCGTTTAACTCCTCGCAGAGGGGTCACACGAAGACATGCTCTGTCTCCAATTTCATAGACTACCTCCTTGAGTTTTTGAGTCTGCATATCTCCTCTGCCTGGACTGAGCTACCTTCAATCTATCTCGAATCAACTTAACATTCTCTTCTGACTCCTTGATCACATTTGGTCCAAACAACTGACGGTCTCCAACTTCATCCCACATACTCTTGGGGTTTCACAAATATCGAGACAAAACTCGTATTCATTTTATCTGAAATCCACTCAGTGGAGTATCCTTATCTTTTCCAGGGGTCAAGGGTTCTTACAGGGTACTACCACCCTTAAAATGCACAAATCTTCCATAGACCATATTTCTCATATCCTCAAAAATGTTCAAAATTCTTCTTCATAGGGTAACAACTCATAAAATCCATATCAGTACCAACGATGCTAACTTTATTCATTCTCAAGTGATTACAATCTCTCGCTTCTCCATTACATGTATCAACTCAACACCTCAATATAAAAGAAAATCTTCTCACTTCTACTACTCCATTTCTTTTGTTGCAAACTCAACTATCTAGCAGAAGTCTCCTTCTCCTTGGGGCATCCTCTGGCAAAGTGCCCTGCTCTATTACAACGAAAACATATTACTTCTGACAAGTCTCGAGGTTTCCTTTTTGGGCAACTGTTGAGGTAGTGCCCTGACTCCTTGCACCTATAACAGGTGATATGACTTAGGTCCCTCCTGGGCTCCAATCGGTTTCTCTTCCTAGACTTTTCCATTCCAATCAGGGCTTCTATTTCCTGTGGGTCATATTGTCAGGAATTCTACTAGATCCCCATTCAAACAATTTTGGGAGATGTGTCCTTCTTCTCCACATGAATAGCAAGACTTAGTGCAGGGTGTACTCGAATCTTCTTTGGGTGTGTCCTCCATCGCTTCCTTCATCACAGCTTCTTCTAAAATTTCCATGAGGGCTCCTTTCATTACTTCTTTCTTCTGCTGGATGGTTCGTTGTACCATGGGGTAAATGTGACACCGAGCATGATAGTGGGTAGTCCCTTCACACAAGAAACAAGTAATCTGCCTAGTTGGGCATTCTTCAACTGGGTGACTTCCTTCACAATTAGGGCATTCATCCTTGTGTTCTTTATGGGTGTGTCCTATTTCTCCACAAATCTTGCATGCACGAGGTTTCTTCATATCCTTTCCATAAGGCTTCAACTTCTGGGACACAAGCCGAGACTTTGGCAGAGTCAACTTAAATTCTTTCCAAGTGGTTACTCCTTGCCATCCATTTATTTTTTTGGTACATCCTCCACCAAGTAGCAGCACCTCTTTCAAAGCACTGAAGAGCATGCTGGGTCATATCCTTTCCGACTATAGGGTTATTCTTCATGTGATCCTCCGTGTTCTGAATCCATCGGTCCATCTCCAATGGACTTATCGGTCCAGGGAAACATGATTTTATCTCCATTCGTCCTCTATTGGGTCCATGGGTTTGGGGTGAGATGAGAGAGACAAAGGGGGATGCACACAATACAAACAAAAGTTTTGAAAAGACAGATTTTATTTGTGGCCGTCGGGAAAAACGTCAAACAAATGACAGCTCACAAACGTCGCATCTAACGTAGGTATATAACAGGGGTTTGGTCTTCTAAAGGGCAATAAATCTTCAACGTCTCCAAACTCTTCAAGCCTTGTTCATGCCTCCAGTGGCTTCTTCCGATCATGCTTGTCTTTCTCAAGTTCTTTTGCCAGATCAACTCTATTGACGCGAAGTCTCTCGTGACGTCCTTTAATATTCTAGAGTTGTGTTCCAAACTTCTGGTTTCAACATCCTTCACATGAACCATGGTCATACCGTCCTTCAGTTCCTGACAAATCTCCGGTATCTCGAGGTTGTAGCTCCTCCAGCTTGGCTACTTTCAGCTTTTGGTTCCTGAGTTCTTCACGAAATGCTTCATTGTCTAATATGGCTTCATGGAGCTCCACCTTAAACTTCTTGATGTACTACTCCAGATCCTGGTGATACACCGGCTAAGGTTAAAAATTCATCTTACTAATAGGTGCTCCATCAGCCTTCTTCCATCAAATCAATTCTGAAGAAATGCATCCTTAACTCAGCACGGTGACAGTAGCATCAGCGGGCGATGACATCACGAATAACTGTGTTTCTGCTCTTGTCATTCCCATGAGCTATCATTCCATAGTTGATATCTCCTGCCTTAGGGTTTTTTGACAAAACTTCGAGTTCTCATGCTCCTTGTTTCAGTCTTTCTCCGATACACCTTGATCTCGGGTATTGACAACTTCCATAGTCTGCCAAGTTCCATAAGGGTAGCCTTCCTAGGTCATACAAATTTGGGAATTCTTCAGAGCCTTCAAATTCTACTTGTCTTAGGTCTTCAACCATTGTAGTTTCCATTATTCAGATGCACGGAAAATACTCTTCATTCTGAATGGTCTCAGTTGTCCGATATCTTGTACTTCTTGGAGTGGCCTCATCAGTCGAGTGGTAAAAAGAGGAAAAGGGTATAGTCTCACTAAAAAGGAATTTTTGAATAAGCTCATAAGAGAAGAGAAGTAAAAGATCTTTTGAAAATGAAGTTGTAGAGAAAATCTTTCCTATGGGCTTGCCAATTTCTAGGGTCACGTCCTACAATCAACATGTGCTCTGATACCATCTTGTAGCGACCCGACCTCAGACGGTCAAGTCTCTGTGCTTAAGTGTCATCCCTGGATCGGTATGCTGACACACACAGTACTCGAGGATTTATAACAGAGATATATCACATGTAAAAAGTAATGTAAATACTATTACCTCAATCCAAATAGCGGAAGTAACAAAGTTGTGGATTCCCATCAACACCAACAGCAAAGTTGAGTGTAGAAATAGTAACCCTAACGAATCACTTACTCGTCGTAAGATTCCTGCAACATGAGACGTTGCAGCCACAAAGGGTCAGTACATTGAATGTACTGGCAAATTCACACCATAGAGAATGATGAATAACGGCTATCACTACATGCATATTTGGTTGGTGGAAAAGCTCTATGGTTGTAAGGTTTTTGCGAAAAGCCAAATTTTCCCTACTACAAAGGAATAAATTTTATTTAACTATCATGGTGGTTGTTAATCATTGAGAATGGTTGACAGCATTCTCAATCCCAATTAAGTAACATCATTAAACCCAACAAAATTATTTAATGTCAGATGATGAGATTCACATGCTAATCCAAGTACTAGATACTCAAAACGTCCATAACCGGGGACATGGCTAATCATGATTAGTTTATACACTCTGCAGAGGTTTGCGCACTTTTCCCCACAAGACTCGATCTCCTCCATTGGATTTCTCACACTACATGGTGTTTGAGAAAAGGATGACCGAGACATAGTCTTCCAGAAGTGTTTGAACCTTACAATGGGTAGACCGTACCACCTACAACCCCTACATCTGCTAGTCTACCACTGTAAGAGTTCACACGACTTAATCAACTATGCTAGAGCCCATAATAGCTTGTGGCTGCACACGGAAGTTTCTAGTATGAATAATCTCATGATCCCTTTGAGCCTGGGTGGCGGTCCATAAAAAAACAGGCAATCCTGGAATACCCAGGTGCCTAGACAAGCAATCGCTGTAATACCCAGGTGCCTCAATCCACCCAGATGTGTGTTAAAGTTGCCACCTTAAGTAAACCATTAATTAACAATCTCACATTTGTTATGAAATACTCTCAAACCCAATCCACCTCTACGAGCATAGCATGGCAATATAAGCATAACGTAATAGTAACTCCCAAGGTTTGAATGTAGGGCAATAGGTTCCTACCTCATCAACTACTTCCCAATACCCACATGTTATCACTCCTTCTCATGCAATGTTTGAGGGTGAAACTAATGCATAAAAATTGGGTATGAAAGGGATATGATCAAAGTGTGAACTTGCCTGCAATGTTGATAAAGATGATTCGCACTCATAACTCTTGATAGTTCTACTCGTCACACTCCGGTCAATCTATCGTAAGCAAGCAATAGTAACCACACATAAGCAATCACTCAAAAGGTCGGAGAGAAAGAAGAAAACAATTCGGAAAACTTCAAAACCTAGCAAATAACTCTTGCAACATAAAACAATTTCTAACAGTACCAAAATTATGTGAATTTGGCCTTAACAGAAAGTTTAGGTCAAGAGCTTTAATTTGCAAAAAGAATCAACTAAATCAGAGTTATAGAACTCAAGTTGTGATCAAACGAAGTTTGAATAAAAATCTGGTCTAATTCAAATTTAAAAATTTCAAAAACATGTTTGGGTTGAATTACTGGATAGAGGGGATCATAACGAAGAAGTGGGCGTTGGTTTCGTTGGATTTGGACAAACGAGTAAAAAGTTATGGCTATTTGAAAAATCAGGGGCAAGCTGTTTTACGGAAGAAAAAATAGCTACGGGCTAGGGTCTAATGTATAAATACGTAGACTAATTGATAATCTAATTATTTTATCGTATTAGTCTAAAAATAATAAACTACGGAAGTATAAGAAGAAGAAAAAAACAAAGAAAGATACCTTTATAAGGCAGAGAAAAGATGACTTTGGAGAGAGGAGAGGAGAAAGATACCTTTATAAGGCAAAAAATTTCTAGAAGTCGCGCCGGAGAGGAGAAATATATTTTTCTTAAATGAATCTAGTCAAATCAAAATACTGATTTAACCCGAATCAGATGATTTTTGGAGGCTCTATGGGTCTATATTTATTGGTAGAAAAGAGGCTTAGAGGTCAAAGGCTAGGCAATGTGGGACTAAACGTAGACAAAAATATACGAAACAGAGATGAAAAGAGGTGAGCGGCTCGCATGGGCCTAAAGGCCTTCGGCCGGCCGCGTGCACGCTGCGGCTGGAGTTTCTTTTACAAAAATTCGGCCTAAGAAAAAAAATGAAAAGGCTGGTTGAGCCTGGCCTATTTAAGAGAGAAAAAAAACAATGGGGCGCCAGAAACTACTATACTGTGCATGTAGGCGATAAATAAATATGGGCCGCAAGTACAGATTTTTTTTAAAAAGGAGAAACAGAAGGAAAACCGAATAACAAAATAAAATAATTTTTTATAGGCACATTATATATCAAAATTTTCAGAAAAAGATTTTCTAAGACATGAACATTTTTCTAGCACTAAATAAAGTACACACAAATTCTAATAATTCAAACAGTGCTCCTGCTCTAATAAGATCCAACAAAATCATTTTAAAAATACCAAAATGAAATCAAATTTATTTCTCTCCAATTTTCTGTTGTAGGGAATCATGTTACCCTATTTTCCATCTATTTTATTTTTGGAGAAAAATGATTTGAATAAAATCCAAATAACTCCAAATTGAAAAATAATTCCGAAAGACTTTGAATTTGATCCTTTGAAACTCCCAACTCATATTTCATATAATTTGAAGAGTCATTTTATCTCCTCTCGTGAAAATCATTGAGTTGCATAAAGTTTCAGAATTGGAAATATTTTCCAAATGAAATTCAAATATTTTCAATACCCATTGTCATTTAAATAAATGGAAGAAGTCATGTCATCTTCTCTCCAGGGTTTCGTGGTGAAAAGAATTTTAATTCACGGAGATCACGAATGCAAAATGAAAGCTTGGGAAAGTCCTTTTATTCCCTCTCATTTAACTTTCAAAAAGGTTTCGAATTTCACTCAATTTCACACAATCAATCAAACAATCAATCAAATTTATCTATTTATTATAGCATTCCAAATTTTAGAATTTTGGGATGTTACAGTGATGGCAAATATTACCTCAGAGGAGCATTAAGATTTTATGGGCGCGTGTTAAAAACAATGCACAATACCATAGAAGAAAATTCCTTTTAAAAAGGTTGTCAAATATCACGTTCGTAAAGAAACATGAATTCGGGTCGGATCCATATTCGCGCAGGAAACAGATCTGAAAAGTGATGCACTAATCGGAAGGTTCCCGGAGTTTGGACGGTGGGATTGAGCTGAAATTTGGAGGGGTGGTAGATATGGGAATTCCGCAGCAGATGAACGGTTGGATCTTCCAGAGGACTTCCGAGCTGGGCTCTGGAGACCATGCCCTAAACTCGTCCAGATTCCCGTCCAGATTTGACAGGGCTCCGGTATATCGTAGATTGCCGGAGATTCCTCCATAGGAACTCAACGAAATTTTGCATGGTTGTTGTAGACCCAATTCTGCACAATTCCACCAAAGGGATCGTCAAAGCAATGCTCTAAGAGATGGTGGCAGCGGATAGAAGTTCGCTATTCGGAAAAACAACACGGTCGCCCGAGGGCAATGTTGACGCTGAGCCCCTGGGCTCCATGGACGATTCCTCCATGATCTTGATAGAGATCGGAGTTGGTGTTGATAAAGGACCTCGTCCGAACATGATGACCGGAGGCAGGGCACAGTCCTCGATGAAGCCAAGGTGAGCAGTCGAGCCGGTGACGAAGATGTTGACGTCGCAGTTAATCTGCAGACGAGCCATCGATCCTTTTGCCGATCACACTTCGAAACTATCAATGAAAACACCAATGTCGGTGCCAAAACCAGCGGATCTCGGGTAGGGGGTCCCGAACTGTGCGTCTAGGATCGATGGTAACAGGAGGCGGGGGACACGATGTTTACCCAGGTTCGGGCCCTCTCGATGGAGGTAATACCCTACTTCCCGCTTGATTGATCTTGATGATATGATTATTACAAGAGTAGATCTACCACGAGATCAGAGAGGCTAAACCCTAGAAGCTAGCCTATGGTATGATTGTTGTATATATCTATAGACTAGCCTGGCCTCGTTTTATATAATGCACCAGAGGCCTAGGATAACAAGAGTCCTAGCCGAATATGCCGGTGGGGATAAGTCCTTGTCTTGATCACCAAGTCTTGTGGAATCTTGTATGCGGCAGCTGTCCGAACTGGCCCATGAGTATATGGCCATGGGGGTCCTCGGCCCAATCTAACAGATCGGGAGATGACGTGGTGAGTACCCCCTAGTCCAAGACACCGTTAACACTTGCGGTACATCTGGAGAGCGATCTCGAGCTCCAAGTTGGATATTTCATCGGAGATCCCCAGCTTGAGGATGCAATGGCCATGTTCCTCTACTGCTCCCAGGTGGACACCTGGGCCAAGGAGGCGGTCGAGCCTATGGACCAACACATTGGCATCTAGCGGGCCGCGAACAAGGCGAATGGCGCCACCCATGCGAACGGCGCGGCAGGCGTCTGGTGGCCTCTTCCCACTCCTGGGATGCATAGCAATGAGAGGGGAGAGTGTGTCTACGTACCCTCGTAGACCGAAAGCGGAAGCCTTAAGTAATGGGTTGATGTAGTTGAACGTCTTCGCGATTCAACCGATCAAGTACCGAGGCCGAGGGCCGAGGGAGAGTTTCGTCAGCACGACGACGTGCTGACGGTGATGATGAAGTTACCGACACAGGGCTTCACCTAAGCACTATGACAAATATGACTGAGGTGGAAATCTGTGGAAGGGGGACATAAACCTGATTGCCCTAGTAGGAGTCAGAATAAGGTTGAGGCTTGAAGACAAGCAACTGACATCTCGGATCTTGCTACGTTTATATATGAAAAATCGAGATCTAGTGACATAACGCAAGGTCTTCCAAAAGTGGAACAAATCTTTGAAGCGCGTTCAATTGATTCATTATCCCCGAATCTCGAAAGGAGAATTGAGGATTGGAATGAGCGTATACCAAGAATTCTTGGGGTCCCTTGGGGATTCTTGATTGGAGCTGAGCTAACCATAGCCCAAAGTCGTATCTCTTTGGTTAATAAAATCCAAAAGGTTTATCGATCCCAAGGGGTACAGATCCATAATAGACATATAGAGATTATTATACGCCAAGTAACATCAAAAGTGCGGGTTTCCGAAGATGGAATGTCTAATGTTTTTTCGCCTGGGGAATTAATCGGACTATTACGAGCGGAACGAGCAGGGCGAGCTTTGGATGAATCGATCTATTATCGGGCAATCTTATTGGGAATAACAAGGGCTTCCCTGAATACCCAAAGTTTCATATCTGAAGCAAGTTTTCAAGAAACTGCTCGAGTTTTAGCAAAAGCTGCCCTACGATGTCGCATTGATTGGTTGAAAGGCTTGAAAGAAAACGTAGTTCTGGGGGGGATTATACCTGTTGGTACCGGATTCCAAAAATTTGTGCATCGTTCCCCACAAGACAAGAACCTTTATTTCGAAATAAAAAAAAATCTATTCGCGTCAGAAATGAGAGATTTTTTGTTTCTTCATACAGAATTAGTTTCTTCAGATTCTGACGTAACAAACAATTTTTATGAGACATAAGAACCCCCATTTAACATTTAACCCTATATCATTTAAGGATACATAAAAAATATTTTTTACTTTACTAGACTTTTGAACTTAGAACACTAACAGGTCAAATTTTAGATTTTTAAGATTTTTATTTTAATAAGTAAAACAAGTCAGTTAATTCATTAAGGTGGTTATGTTTATACCATGTATCAATGGCCAACTCTTATCTTAGTACAAGGTTCTCTCGGAACAATTATTATTTATTTCAAGCTATTTCGGATCTTTCTTAATCTTCAAAAAGAACTAAATTCCGTAATGGAATGGTAGGATTAAAAAAAAGGAAGTGTGGAAAAAATGACAAGAAGATATTGGAACATTAATTTGAAAGAGATGATAGAAGCAGGAGTTCATTTTGGTCATGGTATTAAGAAATGGAATCCTAAAATGGCCCCTTACATTTCGGCAAAGCGTAAAGGTACTCATATTATAAATCTCGCTAGAACGGCTCGTTTTTTATCAGAAGCTTGTGATTTAGTTTTTGATGCAGCAAGTAAGGGAAAAAGTTTCTTAATTGTTGGTACCAAAAAAAGAGCAACAGATTTAGTAGCATCAGCTGCAATAAGGGCTCGTTGTCATTATGTTAATAAAAAGTGGTTCAGTGGTATGTTAACGAATTGGTCGATTACGAAAACTAGACTTTCTCAATTTAGAGACTTAAGAGCAGAAGAAAAAATGGGAAAATTCCACCATCTCCCAAAAAGAGATGTGGCAATCTTGAAGAGAAAATTATCTACCTTGCAAAGGTATCTCGGCGGGATCAAATATATGACGAGATTGCCAGACATTGTGATCGTCCTTGATCAGCAAAAAGAGTATATAGCTCTTCGGGAATGTGCCATTTTGGGGATTCCTACTATTTCTTTAGTCGATACAATTTGTGACCCGGATCTCGCGAATATATCGATTCCAGCCAACGATGACACTATGACTTCAATTCGATTGATTCTTAACAAATTAGTATTTTCAATTTGTGAGGGCCGTTCTCTCTATATAAGAAATCGTTGATTAAGAATATATAGTGAATTCTTGGGCAACTGCGTAAATTTATGGAATCACTTACTTTACTATATCTTTTTTTTTTGCATAGAATTTTTTTTGCATAGAAAAAAGAAGGGGAATATTGATATATATTAGAGGGTATTGATATATATTATGATCTGATGTGCTTTCTTGGTATCCTAAATATAAGATTAATACTTCAAGTTGCTGAGTTGAGAAAGAGATGGTTGAATCAAAAGAATTCCTTTTTTGAAGTTCAATTTCTATCAGAGGACAATATGAATATTATACCTTGTTCCATTAAAACACTCAAGGGGTTATACGATATATCGGGTGTAGAAGTAGGCCAACACTTCTATTGGCAAATAGGAGGTTTCCAAATTCATGCCCAAGTACTCATCACTTCTTGGGTCGTAATTACTATCTTGCTAGGTTCAGTTGTCATAGCTGTTCGGAATCCACAAACCATCCCGACCGACGGTCAGAATTTTTTTGAATATGTCCTTGAGTTTATTCGAGACTTGAGCAAAACTCAGATTGGAGAAGAATATGGTCCCTGGGTTCCCTTTATTGGAACTATGTTCCTTTTTATTTTTGTTTCGAATTGGTCGGGTGCTCTTTTACCTTGGAAAATTATAGAGTTACCCCATGGGGAATTAGCAGCGCCCACGAATGATATAAATACTACTGTTGCTTTAGCTTTACTCACGTCAGCGGCATATTTTTATGCTGGTCTTAGCAAAAAAGGATTGAGCTATTTCGAGAAATATATTAAACCAACTCCAATCCTTTTACCAATTAACATCCTAGAAGATTTCACAAAACCATTATCACTTAGCTTTCGACTTTTCGGGAATATATTGGCGGATGAATTAGTCGTTGTTGTTCTTGTTTCTTTAGTCCCCTTAGTAATCCCTATACCGGTCATGTTTCTTGGATTATTTACAAGCGGTATTCAAGCTCTTATTTTTGCAACATTAGCCGCAGCCTATATAGGTGAATCCATGGAGGGTCATCATTGAATTGACTATTTTTGGAAATAGTATTTTTTTTTTTTGCAGCTTAGCTCAATTCATGCATGGTTCCGGATAATCTGCTTGGTTGCAAAAAAATAGTTAGAAATGCGTATGAATATATAGCCTAGAGTTGTAGGAGAGAGAATAGAATAGACTATATTATGGAATTTTCAAAGTATATATGCATTAAGGAGGGTGGAGTCAGGCTAGATCTATACTATAATATCCTTAATGTCTATAAGTGGAGTCCTCTTTTATGCGGGTTTCCACTTTAAGCAATGATTTTAGAATCCGATTCAATAGAAAATGAGAAAATATGCAAACAAAATAGAAGAAACAAATGTATATATAGGATATTATATTATATATTCCTAGGTTAGATTCATTATCTAATCCGATATATGGATATGGAATTCCCTTCTATGTAGTTCGGACAATTCACATTATCATTTCAATTTGATTTCAATTTGTACTTTTTAGTTACTTTACTTCTCCCCAATAGAGCTTAGAAGTAAGAATTTATTGGTTGATTGTATCCTTAACCATTTCTTTTTTTTGACACGAGGAACTACTCACCATGAATCCACTAATTGCTGCTGCTTCTGTTATTGCTGCTGGATTGGCCGTAGGGATTGCTTCTATTGGACCTGGAGTTGGTCAAGGTACTGCTGCAGGACAAGCTGTAGAAGGTATTGCGAGACAGCCAGAAGCAGAAGGTAAAATACGAGGTACTTTATTGCTTAGTCTAGCTTTTATGGAAGCTTTAACAATTTATGGACTAGTTGTGGCACTAGCGCTTTTATTTGCGAACCCTTTTGTTTAATCTTAAAAAAAAATTCTTTCGATTTCGATTAGATACTTTTTTCTTTTTTTAGTAAATTGGTATTTGCTTCCGCAATTCCAATTATATCAATACTTTATTTAATTTACTCCTATTTATTACTCCTGGAATTATCTATTTATCGGGACAGATAATACCCCATTCTAGGAAGGGCTGAGTTGAGTATTATTAATTTAGAAGATATGCTCTCCTTCTTATTTCCCGTCCTTAGTTTAGGAAAGTGGAAAGTTTTTTCCTTTTATTTTAGGAATTTTGGGAACAGAACATTTCAACAAAGGAAGTCTTTCACCGGTCAAACAAGACGTAAGACTTAATCTAAAAGAAATTACTAGATTGAATCTATTTGCATTAAAAAAACCGATCAAAAAAGGGCGAGCGAAGTAAGTGATCGAAAAACTTTGTTCTTTGTTCGTCCTATCTATAAGAGGAGAGCATATGAAAAATGTAACCCATTCTTTCGTTTTTTTAGCTCACTGGCCATCCGCTGGCAGTTTCGGGCTTAATACCGATATTTTAGCAACAAATCGAATAAATCTAACTGTAGTGGTTGGTGTTTTGATTTTTTTTGGAAAGGGAGTGTGTGCGAGTTGTCTATTTCAAGAATAGATTGGATCTATCCGGCTGCACTTTATAATATTTTTTAGTATTTTTCGGATAAATAAGAAAAGGGTGCACGATCTCGACGAATTACTTCTGAATAAATTCAGAAATCATATGGAAGAACCATAGCATTTCGCGACTCATTGGTAAATCAACTTTGATTCTCTATAAACCAAGAATGTGAGACCATTAACACGGTTAAAGCTAAACTGCTTGAAGTCCAGGCAAAAAGAGGTACTCTTTCTACAACTATATTAGTATTAGTACCGAATTTAAACGGGAAATAGCTAATGTAAAATTTATCTGATATAGAACACTCATATCGATAAAATGGTTTGAACTATTTACTAGAAAAAAAGGGGGCACCCTGCCCTTTTTTAACCAATGCCGAATCGACGACCTATGTATAAAAAAGAGAAATTTTTTGGATTTGAAGAAAAAAAAGAATTCTATTAATTTTCATTTTCCATTTATTTAGTTAGTTTTTCTTAATGAAATTGAAATTATTAAAGAGGGCAAATAAAAATAAAGAAACAACTTTGCTGACCATGATATATTTTTATCTAGGCGGAAGAGTCCTCTTAATATTTATCTAGTCTTATATAGGTTTCGGTATATTGAAATATAAACATAAAAAAGAAGATAAAGGATAGGCTCATTACTTAAAAAAAGATATGGAAATAGCTATAGAAAA
Organism: Triticum aestivum; assembly: GCF_018294505.1. Taxonomy (NCBI): domain Eukaryota; kingdom Viridiplantae; phylum Streptophyta; class Magnoliopsida; order Poales; family Poaceae; genus Triticum; species Triticum aestivum. The sequence goes on along the minus strand of NC_057800.1, from coordinate 105,929,352 downwards.
AAAATAAGGAGCGTGAGAGCCAAATGAATCGAAAGATTCATGTTTGGTTCGGGAAGAGATCATAAAAGTTGTAAACTTACAAAATAATCTACTTTCATTAAAAGATTTATTAGATAATCGAAAACAGAGGATCTTGAGTACTATTCGAAATTCAGAAGAATTGCGTAGAGGGACCATTGAGCAACTCGAAAAAGCTCAGATTCGATTACAGAAAGTCGAACTAGAAGCGGATGAGTATCGAATAAATGGATACTCTGAGATAGAACGAGAAAAAGCAAATTTGATTAATGCTACTTCTATTAGTTTGGAACAATTGGAAAAGTCTAAAAACGAAACCCTTTATTTTGAAAAACAAAGGGCAATGAATCAGGTCCGACAGCGGGTTTTCCAACAGGCCGTACAAGGAGCTCTAGGAACTCTGAATAGTTGTTTGAATACCGAGTTACATTTCCGTACGATTCGTGCTAATATTGGCATTCTCGGGTCCCTGGAATGGAAGAGATAATTAAATTAATTAGGCCTTGAACTTCTACTTTTGTTTAGAATTTAGGCATTATTTTTCCCCTTGCTTCCGAAAAAAGAGTCAAGAAACACTAATGGCAACCCTTCGAGTCAACGAAATTCATAAATTTCTCCGCGAACGTATTGAACAATATAATAGGAAAGTAGGGATTGAGAATATAGGTCGCGTAGTTCAAGTGGGGGATGGGATTGCTCGTATTATAGGTCTTGGTGAAATAATGTCAGGTGAATTAGTCGAATTTTCAGAAGGTACTAGGGGTATTGCTCTGAATTTGGAATCCAAAAATGTTGGGATTGTATTAATGGGCGATGGGTTGATGATATAAGAGGGAAGTTTTGTAAAAGCAACAGGAAGAATTGCTCAGATACCCGTGAGTGAGGCTTACTTGGGTCGTGTTGTAAATGCTCTGGCTAAACCTATTGATGGGAAAGGCGAAATTATAGCTTCCGAATCTCGCTTAATTGAATCTCCTGCTCCAAGTATAATTTCCAGGCGTTCCGTATACGAACCTCTTCAAACAGGGCTTATTGCTATCGATTCGATGATCCCTATAGGGCGCGGTCAGCGAGAGTTAATTATTGGGGACAGACAGACTGGCAAAACAGCAGTAGCCACAGCTACAATTCTCAATCAAAAAGGGGAAGGTGTAATATGTGTTTATGTAGCTATCGGTCAAAGAGCATCCTCCGTAGCTCAAGTAGTAACTACTTTCCATGAGGAGGGGGCCATGGAATACACTATTGTAGTAGCTGAGATGGCGGATTCACCTGCTACATTACAATACCTCGCGCCTTATACGGGAGCAGCCCTGGCTGAGTATTTTATGTACCGCGAATGGCATACTTTAATAATTTATGATGATCTCTCCAAACAGGCACAAGCTTATCGCCAAATGTCCCTTCTATTAAGAAGACCTCCCGGCCGTGAGGCTTATCCAGGGGATGTTTTTTATTTGCATTCACGCCTTTTAGAAAGAGCCGCTAAATTAAATTCTCTTTTAGGCAAAGGAAGTATGACCGCTTTACCAATAGTTGAGACTCAATCTGGAGACGTTTCCGCCTATATTCCTACTAATGTAATCTCCATTACAGATGGACAAATATTCTTATCTGCGGATCTATTCAATGCCGGAATTCGACCCGCTATTAATGTGGGTATTTCTGTTTCCAGAGTAGGATCCGCGGCTCAAATTAAAGCCATGAAACAAGTAGCTGGCAAATCAAAATTGGAACTAGCTCAATTCGCAGAGTTACAAGCCTTTGCACAATTCGCCTCTGCTCTCGATAAAACAAGTCAGAATCAATTGGCAAGGGGTCGATGATTAAGGGAATTGCTTAAACAATCCCAGGCAAATCCTCTCCCAGTGGAAGAGCAGATAGCTACTATTTATACCGGAACAAGAGGATATCTTGATTCGTTAGAAATTGAATAGGTAAATAAATTTCTGGATGAGTTACGTAAACATCTAAAAGATACTAAACCTCAATTCCAAGAAATTATATCTTCTAGCAAGACATTCACCGAGCAAGCGGAAATCCTTTTGAAGGAAGCTATTCAGGAACAGCTGGAATGGTTTTCTCTTTAGTAACAAATAAATTTTGCATGTCTACTCTTGTTAGTAGAATAGGAATCGTTGAGAAAGATTTTTCATTTGAATCATGCAAAAAAGTTTTCTTTGTTTTTAGTTTAGTATAGTTATTTAAAGAATAGATAGAAATAAGATTGCGTCCAATAGGATTTGAACCTATACCAAAGGTTTAGAAGACCTCTGTCCTATCCATTAGACAATGGACGCTTTTCTTTCATATTTTATTCTTTCTTTTATTTTATTTTCTTCTTCCGAGAAAAAACTGTTAGACCAAAACTCTTTTAGGAAATCAAAAAATCCAGATACAAATGCATGATGTATATATTATATCATGCATATATCATAAAGAAGGAGTATGGAGCCGGTAGTGGGAATCGAACCCGCAACCCCAAGGTTATGAGCCTTATGAGCTACCAAACTGCTCTATACTCTTAAACTAAAGAGGGGTAACTAGTGGATAAAAGAGGGTTGGATACGCCCCTCTACCAATATCTATACAAATAGAATAGTCCATTTATACAGAATGGTAAAGAGGGCTCCTCTATGATTATCAATTCCAGAAATCCATACAAATACGAAAGGGTATTTTATCCTTACCAACTGGATCTTGTTGCACCCGGTAACAAACATTCATAAACCATTTCTCGAAGTACGTGTCCGGATAGCCCAAAATGTAGATAGTTAGCTCTAGGTCTTCCGGTCAAAAAACAACGTCGATGAAGGCGTGTAGGTGCACTATTACGCGGTAGGGATTGCAATTTTTCTCGCATTTTAGTTTTTTCACTCAAACTCAAGGGAGAAACTTTGCTTCTTATCTTTTTTTTAAAGATTGGCGAATCAAATGATATTTCTGTTCTAATTTCTGCCGCTTCTTCTCCCTCTAAATCAAACTTTTTTTTGCCATAATGTGTCGTTGCTATTATTACCAAGTATACGGTTCTAATCCTAGATGGAAAAATAAATAGAAAAAGAAATCTAAAAAGGCAGATCCTACCTCTCTATCAAGAGTAATGAACTAGGTGCTGATACAGTACAAAAAAACAAACTAAATTAACCAAACTTGCCTGATGTTGAGGCAATCAAGAAAACTGCATAAGTGAATATATAACCCACGGAAAAGTGAGCTAATCCAACCAATCTTGCTTGCACAATGGAAAGAGCCACGGGCTTATCTCTCCAGCGAATTAAATTAGCTAAAGGTGTGCGTTCATGAGCCCATGCTAAAGTCTCAATTAATTCCTGCCAATACCCCCGCCAGGAAATTAAGAACATAAATCCAGTAGCCCAAACAAGATGTCCAAATAAGAACATCCACGCCCATACCGATAAACTATTCATCCCAAAAGGATTATATCCATTGATAAGTTGTGAAGAGTTTAACCATAGGTAATCTCTTAACCATCCCATCAAATAAGTGGAGGATTCATTAAATTGTGAAACGTTGCCCTGCCATAATGTGATATGTTTCCAATGCCAATAAAAAGTAACCCACCCAATGGTATTTAACATCCAGAAAACTACCAAATAAAATGCGTCCCAAGCAGAAATATCACAAGTACCGCCGCGCCCTGGGCCGTCACAAGGAAAACTATATCCAAAATCCTTTTTATCCGGCATTAATTTGGAACCGCGTGCATCTAAAGCGCCCTTTACTAAAATCAATGTAGTTGTATGCAAACCTAGAGCAATAGCATGATGAACCAAGAAATCCCCAGGTCCTATTGTTAAGAAAAGCGAATTACTATTCTCATTAACAGCATTCAACCATCCGGGCAACCATAGGCTTCGACCCGCATTGAAAGCGGGGCCATTCGTTGAAGATAAGAGTATATCAAACCCATATGTCGTCTTGCCATGAGCAGGTTGTATCCATTGGGCAAATATAGGTTCGATCAAGATTTGTTTTTCTGGAGTACCAAAAGCAAGCATGACGTCGTTATGAACATAAAGGCCCAAGGTATGGAATCCTAGAAAGAGGCTAGCCCAACTTAAATGAGATATGATAGCTTCTTTATGGTCTAACATTCTTGCCAATGCCTTATCCTCATTCTGTTCCGGATTGTAATCCCTAATGAAAAAAATAGCTCCATGAGCAAAAGCCCCTGTCATGATGAACCCTGCAATATATTGGTGATGAGTATATAAAGCAGCTTGAGTAGTAAAGTCTTGTGCTATGAATGCATAAGGAGGTAAAGAGTACATATGTTGAGCTACTAAGGAAGTAATAACCCCTAAAGAAGCTAGAGCAAGACCTAACTGAAAATGAATCGAATTGTTGATTGTGTCATAAAGGCCCTTATGCCCACGCCCTAATCGACCCCCCGGAGGAGTATGCGCTTCTAAAAGATCTTTAATACTGTGCCCAATTCCGAAGATAGTTCGATACATGTGACCGGCAATGAGAAAAATAAATGCAATAGCTAAATGATGGTGAGCCATATCGGTCAGCCACAAACTTTGTGTTTGTGGATGGAATCCCCCAAGAAGAGTTAGAATGGCAGTTCCGGCTCCTTGAGCGGTACCAAATAAATGATTACTCGAATCAGGGTTTTGGGCATAAAGATTCCATTGACTCGTCAAAAGGGGTCCCAACCCCTGGGGATAGGGTAATACATCTAAGAAATTATTCCATCGAACGTACTCCCCCCTGGATGCGGAAATAGCAACATGAACTAAATGTCCTGTCCAAGCCAAAGAACTTACCCCGAAAAGTCCTGACAAATGATGATTGAGACGAGATTCCGCGTTTTTGAACCACGAAAGGCTTGGTTTCCATTTGGGTTTTAGATGTAACCAACCCGCTATTAAGGACAGCGTAGAAAGAAATAATAGAAAAAGAGCTCCAGTATAAAGATCCTCATTGGTGCGTAATCCTATTGTATACCACCACTGATAAACTCCAGAATAAGAAATATTCACTGGACCAGCAGCACCTCCTCGAGTAAAGGCTTCCACAGCGGGTTGACCAAAATGAGGATCCCAAATCGCATGAGCAATAGGTCTTACGTGTAAAGGATCCTGTATCCATGATTCAAAATTTCCTTGCCAAGCTACATGAAACAGATTTCCGGACGTCCATAGAAAGATTATTGCTAATTGCCCAAAGTGAGAAGCAAAAATGTTCTGATAAAGACGTTCTTCAGTAATATCATCATGACTTTCGAAATCATGTGCGGTAGCAATACCAAACCAAATACGACGAGTAGTGGGGTCCTGAGCTAAGCCTTGGCTAAACCTGGGAAATCTTAATTCCATAATGCCTTTCAAATCCTCCTAGCCACTATCCTACTGCAATAATTCTCGCTAAGAAGAATGCCCATGTCGTGGCAATTCCACCCAGAAGGTAATGGGTTACTCCTACAGCGCGTCCTTGTATAATGCTCAAGGCTCTAGGCTAAGTAGCAGGAGCAACTTTTAATTTGTTATGAGCCCAAACGATAGATTCAATGAGTTCTTGCCAATAACCACGGCCGCTGAATAAAAACATTAAACTGAAGGCCCAGACAAAATGAGCACCTAAGAAAAAAAGACCATATGCAGATAATGAAGAACCATAAGACTGAATGACTTGCGATGCCTGTGCCCACAAGAAATCTCGAAGCCACCCATTAATCGTAATGGAACTCTGTGCAAAGTTTCCCCCTGTAATATGAGTTACCACCCCTTGATCACTTATAGTACCCCAAACATCCGACTGCATTTTCCAACTGAAATGGAAAATGACTACCGAAATTGCATTGTACATCCAGAATAAACCTAAGAAAACATGATCCCAGGCGGATACTTGACATGTTCCCCCTCGGCCAGGCCCATCGCAAGGAAAGCGAAAACCTAGATTTGCTTTATCGGGTATCAAACGGGAACTCCGAGCAAATAAAACACCTTTCAAAAGTATTAATACAACACTTTTATATTATTTTGGGGACTAACCTGCTAACCCAAGACCCAGTGCAAATTGTTGTTTTTGCCTATTTCAGTGTTTCGCAGAAAAGGAATATCAAATGGAATGAAACCTTCGGGAGAGTTATTTTTGGAACAAACATGATCCAGGGGACTTGGAGTAGACGTCAAGAAATCAATGAGGAGGCCAATAGGAAGGGAGGCGCGGCTCCCCCCTGGGCGCGCCCCCACCCTCGTGGGCCCCTCGTAGCTTCACCGACCTACTTCTTCCTCCTATATATGTCCATATACCCCCAAAACATCCAGGAGCACCACGAAACCCTATTTCCACCGCCGCAACCTTATGTACCCAAGAGATCCCATCTTGGGGCCTTTTCTGGAGCTCCGCCGGAGGGGGAATCTATCACGCAGGGCTTCTACATCAACACCATAGCCTCTCTGATGATGTGTGAGTAGTTTACCACAGACCTTCGGGTCCATAGTTATTATCTAGATGGCTTTTTCTCTCTCTTTGGATCTCATTACGATGTTCTCCTCGATCTTCTTGGAGATCTATTTGATGTAACTCTTTTTGCGGTGTGTTTGCCGAGATCCGGTGAATTGTGGGTTTATGATCAAGTTTATCTATGAAAAATATTTGATTCTTCTTTGAAATCCCTTATGTATGATTTGTTATCTTTGCAAGTCTCTTCGAATTATCAGTTTGGTTTGGCCTACTAGATTGATCTTTCTTGCAATGGGAGAAGTGCTTAGCTTTGGGTTCAATCTTGCGGTGTCCTTTCCCAATGCTAGCAGGGCCAGCAAGGCACGTATTGTATTGTTACCATCGAGGATAAAAAGATGGGGTTTATATCATATTGCTTGAGTTTATCCCTCTACATCATGTCATCTTTCCTAATGCATTATCTGTTCTTATGAACTTAATACTCTAGATGCATGCAGGATAGCGGTCGATGTGTGGAGTAATAGTAGTAGATGCAGAATCGCTTCGGTCTACTTGTCGCAGACGTGATGCCTATATACATGACCATGCCTAGATATTCTCATAATTATTCCCTTTTCTGTCAATTGCTCGACAACAATTTGTTCACCCACTGTAATACTTATGCTATCTTAAGAGAAGCCACTAGTGAAACCTATGGCCCCCGGGTCTATCTTTTTGTTGGGGAACGTAGTAATTTCAAAAAAATCCTACACACACGCAAGATCATGGTGATGCATAGCAACGAGAGGGGAGAGTGTCGTCCACATACCCTCATAGACCATAAGCGGAAGCGTTATGAGAACGCAGTTGATGTAGTCGTACGTCTTCACGATCTGACCGATCCAAGTACCGAACGTACGTCACCTCTAAGTTCAGCACACGTTCAGCTCGGTGATGTCCCACGAACTCCGAACCAGCAGATCTTCGAGGGAGAGTTCCGTCAGCACGATGGTGTGATGATGCTACCTACGCAGGGCTTCGCCTAAGCACTGCTATGATATGACCGAGGTGGATTATGGTGGAGAGGGGCACCGCACACGGCTAAAAGATAAAATGATCAACTTTTGTCGATCATGGGGTGCCCCCTCCCCTGTATATAAAGGAGTGGAGGAGGGGGAGGGCCGGCCCTCTACTATGGCGCGCCCTGGGGAGTCCTACTCCCATCGGGAGTAGGATTCCCCCCTTCCATGTATATAAAGGAGTGGAGGAGGGGAGGGGCCGGCCCTCTCTATGGCACGCCCTAGGGGAGTCCTACTCCCACCGGGAGTAGGATTCCCCCTTTCCTAGTAGAACTAGGAGCCCTTCCAAGTAGTAGGAGTAGGAGAGAAGGAAAGGGAAAAGAGAAGAGAAAGAAGGAGGGGGCGCCGCCTTCCCCCTAGTCCAATTTGGACTAGGCCTTGGGGGGCGCGCAGCCTCCCCTCTCTCTTTCCCCTAAAGACCAATAAGGCCCATATACACCCTGACGAATTCCCGTAACTCTCCGGTACTCCGATAAATACCCAAAACACTCAGAACCTTTTCGATGTCCGAATATAGCCTTCCAATATATCAATCTTTACGTCTCGAACATTTCGAGACTCCTCGTCATGTCTCTGATCTCATCCGGGACTCCGAACAACCTTCGGTACATCAAAACACATAAACTCATAATACTGATCGTCACCGAACGTTAAGCGTGTGGACCCTACGGGTTCGAGAACTATCTAGACATGACCGAGACTCATCTCTGGTCAATAACCAATAGCGGAACCTGTATGCTCATATTGGCTCCTACATATTCTATGAAGATCTTTATCGGTCAAACCGCATAACGGTATACGTTGTTCCTTTTGTCATCGGTATGTTACTTGCCCGAGATTCGATCATCAGTATCTCAATACCTAGTTCAGTCTCGTTACCGGCAAGTCTATTTACTCGGTCCGTAATGCATCATCCCGCAACTAACTCATTAGTCACATTGCTTGCAAGGCTTATAGTGATGTGCATTACCGAGAGGGCCCAGAGATACCTCTCCAACAATTGGAGTGACAAATCCTAATCTCGATCTATGCCAACTCGACAAGTACCATCAGAGACACCTGTAGAGCACCTTTATAATCACCCAGTTATGTTGTGACGTTTGGTAGTTCACAAAGTGTTCTTCGGTATTCAAGAGTTGCATAATCTCATAGTCAGAGGAACATGTATAAGTCATGAAGAAAGCAGTAGCAACAAATAAACGATCATCGTGCTAATCTAACAGAATGGGTCAAGTCAATCACATCATTCTCTAATGATGTGACCCCGTTAATCAAATGACAACTCATGTCTATGGCTAGGAAACTTAACCATCTTTGATTTAACGAGATAGTCAAGTAGAGGCATACTAGTGACACTCTTTTTATCTATGTATTCACACATGTACTAAGTTTCCGGTTAATACAATTCTAGCAAGAACAATAAACATTTATCATGATATAAGGAAATAAATAATAACTTTATTATTGCCTCTAGGGCATATTTCCTTCAGTCTCCCACTTGCACTAGAGTCAATATTCTAGTTCACATCTTTATGTGATTAGTTCCCATCTCCATGTGAATAATACCCAAAGGGTTTACTAGAGTCAATAATCTAATTCACATCGCTATGTGATTAACACCCAAAGAGTGATCATGTTTTGCTTGTGAGAGAAGTTTAGCCTATGGGACTGCAACATTCAGACCCGTATGTATTTCGCAAATTTCTATGTCTACAATGCTCTGCACGGAGCTACTCTAGCTAATTGCTCCCACTTTCAATATGTATCCAGATCGAGACTTAGAGTAATCTAGGTCGATGTAAAAAGCTTGCATCAACGTAACGCTTTACGACGGACTCTTTTATCACCTCCATAACCGAGAAATATTTCCTTAGTCCTCTAAGGATAATTTTGACCGGTGTCCAGTGATCTACTCCTAGATCACTAGTGTACTCCCTTGCCAGAATGATGGTAAGGTATACAATAGGACTGGTAAACAGCATATCATACTTTATAGAACCTATGACTGAGGCATAGGGAATGACTTTTCATTCTCTTACTATTTTCTGCTATGGTCGGGTTTTGAGTCTTTACTCAACTTCACACCTTGCAACATAGGCAAGAAATCCTTCTTTGACTGTTCCATTTTGAACTACTTCAAAGTCTTGTCAAGGTATGTACTCATTGAAAAAACTTATCAAGCGTCTTGATCTATCTCTATAGATATTGATGCTCAATGTGTAAGTAGCTTCATCGAGGTCTTTCTTTGAAAAACTCTTTTCAAACACTCCTCTATGCTTTCCAGAAAATTCTACATTATTTCCGATCAACAATATGTCATTCACATATACTTATCAGAAATGTTGTACTGCTCATACTCACTTTCTTGTAAATACAGGCTTCACCGCAAGTCTGTACAAAACCATATGCTTTGATCACTTTATCAAAGCATACATTCCAACTCCGAGTGCTTGCACCAGTCCATAGATGGATCGCTGGAGCTTGCTCACTTTGTTAGCACCTTTAGGATCGACAAAACCTTCTGGTTGCATCATATACAACTCTTCTTTAAGAAATCCATCAAGGAATACAGTTTTGACATCCATTTGCCAGATTTCATAAAACACGGCAACTGCTAACATGATTCGGACAGACTTTTAAGCATCGATACGAGTGAGAAAATCTCATTGTAGTCAACACCTTGAACTTGTCCAAAACATTTTGCGACAATTCAAGCTTTGAAGATAGTAACACTACTATCAGCGTCCGTCTTCCTCTTGAAGATCCATTTATTCTTAATGACTCACCGATCATCGGACAAGTCAATCAAATTACATACTTTGTTCTCATACATGGATCCCATCTCAGGTTTCATGGCCTCAAGCCATTTCGTGGAATCTAGGCTCATCATCGCTTCCTCATAGTTCGTAGGTTCGTCATGGTCAAGTAACATGACATCCAGAACAGGATTACTGTACCACTCTGGTGCGGATCTCACTCTGGTTGACCTACGAGGTTCGGTAGTAACTTGATCTGAAGCTACATGATCATCATCATTAGCTTCCTCACTAATTGGTGTATGAGTTATAGGAACAGATTTCTGTGATGAACTACTTTCCAATAATGGAGCAGGTACAGTTACCTCATCAAGTTCTACTTTCCTCCCACTCACTTCTTTCGAGAGAAACTCCTTCTCTAGAAAGGATCCATTCTTAGCAACAAATATCTTTCCTTCGGATCTGTGATAGAAGGTGTACCCAACTGTCCCTTTGGGTATCCTATGAAGACACATTTCTCCGATTTGGGTTTGAGCTTATTAGGATGAAACTTTTTCACGTAAGGATCCCAACCCCAAACTTTAAGAAACGACAACTTTGGTTTCTTGCCAAACCACAATTCATATGGCGTCGTCTCAACGGATTTAGATGGTGCCCAATTTAACATGAGTGTAGCTGTCTCTAATGCATAACCCCAAAACGATAGTGGTAAATCGGTAAGAGACATCATAAATTACACCATATCTAATAAAGTACGGTTACGATGTTCGGATACACCATTATGTTGTGGTGTTCCAGGTGGCGTGAGTTGCAAAACTATTCCGCATTGTTTCAAATGAAGACCAAACTCGTAACTCAAATATTCTCCTCCACGATCATATCATAGAAACTTTATTTTCTTGTTACGATGATTTTCCAGTTCACTCTGAAATTATTTGAACTTTTCAAATGCTTCAGATTTATGTTTCATCAAGAAGATATACCCATATCTTACTCAAATCATCTATGAAGGTCAGAAAATAACGATACCTTCCGCGAGCCTCAACACTCATCGCACTGCATACATTAGTATGTATTATTTCCAACAAGTCTCTTGCTCGCTCCATTGTTCCGGAGAATGGAGTCTTAGTCATCTTGCCCATGAGGCATGGTTCACAAGCATCAACTGATTCATAATCAAGTGATTCCAAAAGCCCATCAAAATGGAGTTTCTTCATGCACTTTACACCAATATGACCTAAACGGCAGTGCCACAAATAAGTTGCACTATCATTATCAACTCTACATCTTTTAGCTTCAATATTATGAATATGTGTATCACTACTATCGAGATTCATCAAAAGTAGACCACTCTTCAAGGGTGCATGACCATAAAAGATATTACTCATATAAATAGAACAACCATTATTCTCATATTTAAATGAATAACCGTCTCGCATCAAACAAGATCCACATATAATGTTCATGCTCAACGCTGGCACAAAATAACAACTATTCAGGTCTAAAATTAATCCTGAAGGTAGATGTAGAGGTAGCGTGCTGACCGCACTCACATCGAATTTGGAACCATTTCCCACGCACATCATCACCTCGTCCTTAGCCAATCTTCGCTTAATCCGTAGCCCCTATTTCGAGTTGCAAATATTAGTAACAGAACCAGTTTCAAATACCCAGGTCCTACTGCGAGCATCAGTAAGGTACACATCAATAACATGTATATGACATATACCTTTGTTCACCTTGCCATCATTCTTATCCGCCAAATATTTGGGGCAGTTCCGCTTCCAGTGACCAGTCCCTTTGTAGTAGAAGCACTCAGTTTCAGGCTTAGGTCCAGACTTCGGTTTCTTCACTTGAGCAACAACTTGCTTGCCGTTCTTCTTGAAGTTCCCCTTCTTTCCTTTACCATTTTTCTTAAAACTGGTGGTTTTGTTGACCGTCAACACTTGATGCTCTTTCTTGATTTCTACCTTCACAGCCTTTAGCATTGCGAAGAGCTCGGGAATCGTCTTATCCATCCCTTACATATTATAGTTCATCACGAAGTTCCAGTAACTTGGTGATAGTGACTAGAGAACTCTGTCAATCACTATCTTATCTGGAAGATTAACTCCCACTTGATTGAAGTGATTGTAGTACTCAGACATTCTGAGCACATGCTCACTAGCTGAGATATTCTCCTCCATCTTGTAGGCAAAGTTCTTGTCAAAGGTCTCATACCTTTCGACATGGGAATGAGTCTGAAATAGTAATTTCAACTGTTTAAACATCTCATATGCTCTGTGGCATTCAAAACGTCTTTAAAGACCCGATTCTAAGTCATAAAGCATGGTGCACTAAACTATCAAGTAGTCATCATGTCGAGCTCGCCAAATGTTCATAGCGTCTGCATCTGCTCCTGCAATCAGTCTGTCACCTAGGGGTGCATCAAGGACATAATTCTTCTGTGCAGCAATGAGGATAATCCTTAGATCACGGATCTAATGCGCATCATTGCTACTAACATCTTTCAACTTAGTTTTTCTCTAGGAACATATCAAAAATAAATGGGGAGCAACATCGCGAGCTATTGATCTACAACATAGTTATGCAAATACTATCAGGACTAAGTTCATGATAAATTAAAGTTCAATTAATTATATTACTTAAGAACTCCCACTTAGACAGACATCCCTCTAATCATTAATGTGATCATGTGATCCATATCAACTAAACCATGTCTGATCATCACGTGAGATGGAGTAGTTTTCAATGGTGAACATCACTATGTTGATCATATCTACTATATGATTCACGCTCGACCTTTCGGTCTCAATGTTCCGAGGCCATATCTACAAATGCTAGGCTCATCAAGTTTAACCTGAGTATTCTGCATGTGCAAAACTGGCTTGCACCCGTTGTATGTGAACGTAGAGCTTATCACACCCGATCATCACGTGGTGTGTCGGCACGACGAACTTTTGCAATGGTGCATACTCAGGGAGAACACTTATACCTTGAAATTTAGTGATAGATCATCTTATAATGCTACCGTCGATCTAAGCAAAATAAGATGCATAAAAGATAAACATCACATGCAATCAATATAAGTGATATGATATGCCCATCATCATCTTGTGTCTGTGATCACCATCTCCAAAGCACCGTCATGATCACCATTATCACCGGCTTGACACCTTGATCTCCATTGAAGCATCGTTGTCTTCATGCCAACTATTGCCTCCATGACTATCGCTACCGCTTAGTGATAAAGTAAAGCAATTACATGGCAATTGCATTTCATACAATAAAGCGACAACCATATGGCTCCTGCCAGTTGTCGGATTTCGGGTTCCGGCAGACCCTTGAGGTTCGAACATTGGGGTGCGCGCAGAGATCTCTCCCCTACCAATCTATGTCCAATCTCCTCGCGTGATCTAAGCTGGAAACAACGAACAACACAAGGGACACGAGATTTATACTGGTTTGGGCCACCGTTGTGGTGTAATACCCTACTCCAGTGTGTGGTGTGGTGGATTGCCTCAGGGGCTGATGACGAGCAGTACAAGGGAAGAACAACCTCGCGAGAGGTGTTCTTGAGCTGGTGTGATGAACTGCTTGGGTGAGTTCAGTCGCCTCTCTCTCTCTCTCTCTCTCTCTCTCTCTCTCTCTTTCGGTCCCTCCTTGTCTGCCCCTTTCTACTCTGTGGTGGCTAGCTCTATTTATAGAGGCCCTAGGCCTCTGCCCAAATAATGAGCGGGAAGGGCGCCAACAATTCGCCATTTTGAAGGGGAACATCTAGTACAAGTTTTCTTGACCAAAGGTGGTCTTCGGCTGCCAAAAGCACTGGTGATGACGCCGTCTTGGGCTCCACGGTGACCTCCATCCTGCCGCTCTGTTGGTCTTGGACTTGTTGCACCAGAATGGTAACCTTTGCCCGATGCCTTGGCATGTGCTTGCCCCCTTTGCACCAAAGGGGAAACAAGGACACTGCACAGGCTGGCGTCCGCCTGGCGCCTGCTTGGTCGCGATCGTCATGGCTTGCGTCATGGGATCCTCGCGAGGTATCCCCGCCTTGATCTCTCCGCCTCCTCGCGAGCCTGCCTGGTGAGGCTGCCTCTGAGGAAGCTTCCGGTCGTCCGCCCCGCAAGGCTTGGCCTCTCGCGAGGGTCTTGAGCTTGAGCTGATGAAGATGGGCCGTGCTGGGCCCCCACTTGAGCCACGCCGCAGGCCGCAGGCAGGCAAGTCTGGGGACCCCCGTTCCCAGAACGTCGACAGTAGCCCCCGGGCCCAAGGCGCTCCCGGGCTTGGCCTAGCAGGAAAGCGAAGGGGCAAGCGCGAAGCACCGCGGGCCCTAACAGCCTGCGGCCTTGGGCGCCGCATGGCGATTGATTGGACGTGGGCGTCTACGCTTCCCCACGACGCCTCGGCAATTGCATGACTTGACATGTCCCTACATGCAGAGAAACTGGTCATGATTACCTGCGATCGTGGTGCTCGACAATTGGCCTCCTCCGGCTATAAGTACGGGGCTGCACGAGTCCCTTCAGCCCATCCCTTGCTGCCGCTCCTTTCCTTCTTCTTCTTCGTTCTTGCTTCTCCTTACGCCAATGGCACCAATCCGCCGGTTTTCTGTAGAAGAGAAGGGAAAGGCCCCCCAAGAGGGTCCTAACCCACTTCCGCCGAAGAAGCGGCTGGTCCTCTGCCACCGAGAAGAGGGTGGTCAGCAGGAGGCACTGAGGCCCTGGTACGAGCGGCCGCTGCCTGGGTATCCGCTACCCTTGTATGCCCACGTCATGGGTCCTGGGGGAGAAGGCGTCGATCGACATCAACGGTGCCGCCGTCGACGTCGGCGATTCACGGTGGTGCGTGTCATTCCTCCTGGAGTCCACGCCGAGCGCTCCTCTTGCGAGCTCGTGCTCCACGCCACCATGCCTCCGAGCTCTTGGATTCGCCTTCCCCCCTCCTTCGCCTTTGAGATGCCGCCGTGTGGTGCTCTGGATCTCTGGCTGCAGCACGCTGACTGCGGTACCCTTGCGACCGGAGCGGAGGTCGCGTTCGTCACTCCGAGCAAGGTCTTCATGACCCGGGGCTGGGGCGAAATTGCCCGGGTCTGCCGGACGGTAGGTGCCCTCGTGATTCATCTTGAATACGATGGTGCCTCCCTGATGTTCTTCAAGGTCTTCGATGCTGAAGGACGCCGACTGGAGTGCTGCCCCAGGAAGAGCGGCACGGGCGACGAACCGGCAAGGACCTGGCTCGCCCATCGACCCTCCAGCAGCTCCTTAGGCGGCAGCAGAGGAGCTGGGGAATCCAGTGGCTCCTCCGAGCTCCTCTCAACTCCGGAGATGAGCGACGACAGCTACGAGCCCCCGAGCTCGCGCGGTGCTCGGAGCGGGGCAGCTGCATCCAGCCGCCGACGCCACTGATTTGGATGGGGTTGGCGTCGATGTTGGGCAGCCCACTTTTGATGATGGCGTCCCTTGCGGCAGTGCGGGCAATTAGCGTTCCTTAGGATTAGTATCTTGTTCCCTGCGAGGAATCGAAGCAACACCCCGCGGGGGTATGTAAGGCGTCTGCCATGTCTTTTATGAATATTATATCCTTACTATGAATCAATGCGAGGTGCTTGTCCTGTCTCGGCTCGGCTCCCCTTTCTATCCTCACGAGGACTTGGTGCTCTACGCTGACATGTAACGCCCTCGATGCGGCTATATCTCCTACGTGTCGGAGCACGACTTAGAGGCATAACCGCATTGAAAGCAATATCGCAAGTAAGGTAATCTTCACAACATCCCATGTAATATAGATAATAAAGGGAAAGGTAACATAGTTGGCTTACACTCGCCACTTCACACAAAGTACATAAATAGCATTACATCAACCAATACAATCATGGTTTGACTACGGTACCAAAATAAAAGATCAACCCAACATGCGACACGCTCCCGATCGCCCCAACTGGGCACCACTACTGATCATCAGGGAAAGACACATAGTAACGGCGTGAGTCTTCGTCGAACTCCCACTTGAGCTCAAGCGCATCATCTGGAACAGAGTCATCGGGCCCTGCATTTGGTTTGGAAGTAATCTGTGAGCCACGGGGACTCAGCAATCTCGCACCCTCGCGATCAAGACTATTTAAGCTTATATGAAATGCAAGGTAATATGTGGAGCTGCAGCAAGCGACTAGCATATATGGTGGCTAACCTGTTCGCAAAAGAGAGCGAGAAGAGAAGGCAAAGCACGAACGAAGAACTAGAGAGCAAACTACGGCAAACATTACTCCAATACCGTGTTCACTTCCCGGACTCTGC
This sequence comes from Triticum aestivum, assembly GCF_018294505.1. Taxonomy (NCBI): domain Eukaryota; kingdom Viridiplantae; phylum Streptophyta; class Magnoliopsida; order Poales; family Poaceae; genus Triticum; species Triticum aestivum. The sequence goes on along the minus strand of NC_057800.1, from coordinate 105,912,786 downwards.
CGAGAAGAGACCATCACGGTAACACACATAGTTAATTCATTTTAAATAAGTTAAGGTTCAAGTTATCTACAACCGGACATTAACAAATTCCCATCTGCCCATAACCGCGGGCACGGCTTTCGAAAGTTCAAATCCCTGCAGGATATACCTTCTCCTGAGACATTCCGATCAGACTCGGTATCCCGGTTCTACAAGACAACTTCGACAAGTTAAAACAAATCCAGCAACACCGCCCGAATGTGCCGTCAAATCCCGATAGGAGCTGCACATATCTCGTTCTCAGGGCACACCCAGATTGTCTAAACTTCCGGTAGGCCAGCCTAGAGTTGCCCCTGGTGGCCACCGGCGGCTGACGAGGTGGACCAACACTCAGAGGAGCACTGGCCCGGGGGGGTTTAAAATAAGATGACCCCTGGGCTCTGGAAACCCAAGGGAAAAAGAGGCTAGGTGGCAGATGGTAAAACCAAGGTTGGGCATTGCTGGAGGAGTTTTATTCAAGGCGAACTGTCAAGGGGTTCCCATTATCACCCAACCGCGTAAGCAACGCAAAATCCGGGAACATAACACCGATATGACGGAAACTAGGGCGGCAAAAGTGGAACAAAACACTAGGCAAAAGGCCGAGCCTTCCACCCTTTACCAAGTATATAGATGCATTAAGATAACAAGATAATATAGTGATATCCCAACAAGAAAGTAATGTTCCAACAAGGAACGGTCTCCAATCTTCACCTGCAACTAGCAACGCTATAAGAGGGGCTGAGCAAAGTGGTAACATAGCCAATCAACGGTTTGCTAGGACATGGTGGGTTAGATGTTTGACATGGCAATTTGGGAGGCATGATAGGCAAGTGGTAGGCATCATAGCATAGGCATAGCAAAAGAGCGAGCATCTAGCAAAGCAAAGATAGAAGTGATTTCGAGGGTATGATCATCTTGCCTGCAAAGTTGTCAGAGTTGACTGGATCCTCGAAAGCAAACTCAACGGGCTCCTCGTTAGCGAACTCGTCTCCCGGCTCTACCCAAACAAGACAAACAAGCAAGAGGAACACAATCAACCACGTGCAAAGCTCAAACAACATGATGCAAACATGGTATGCTATGCGGGATGTGATATGTGATGCATATGCAAGCTTTGACAAGGAATGAAAGAACCTGGCCTCAACTTGGAAATCCAAGAGTGCCACTGGAAAGGTGAGGCGATTTCGGGTGAAATCGATATAGAGATCGCCGGAATCGGATGCACGGTCTGGAAATGGCAAGCAAAACAAATATGGCACTGGTCTGTGATAAACAGCAAGTAGCCATCTAAATGCAACAAGATAAATATGCTACAGCACTCGAACATGGCAACAAAATACATGGCAGGTATCCACTCATGATGCTTGACAAAAGATGAACACTGAGATATGGCCAATTCATCCATTAACAGGTTCAAACAAGCATGGCAAAAGTGCAATTGATAAACAGATTTCAGACTTCGTGAAATTAACACTAGCCTGGAATTTCAGATTAGGTAGCACATTTGGAGCAAGAAAACTATATGCTACAGGAACTTAACATGGTAAAGCAAGGCATGGCATTGAGCTACTCAAAGAGCTTAACAAAAGTCCCTTAGTGACCTTGAGCCAAAAGGGATCAGAAAATACAATTACGAGCATGTGAACATGGCAAAAACATAATCAGATCTCAGACTTAGTGAAAAACTGGAGCATGCAAATATCCTAGCGAGTAGGCATGTTCACGAGCTCGATGCACTCACTACCGAGCAAGGCATGACAAACTAATCATACAACCATCAAGAATGCACATTATGCAAGCTAGACATGGCAAGAACAACAACATAGCATGCACGGATCAGCTACAACATCCTCAGCAAAATCGCTAACAAGTAGACAATCTGCCCAGATTCACCAAATAGCAAAAGTAGAGCTCGATTGACTCAAGCTAGGGTGCTCCATAATTGCAAACAAAGACATGGATGGATAGAGAACTACCAGATGAACAAATCACCCTTACTGATCATCCTCAAAAGAGGCACGGATCACTAGGAAACAACATGAACATATGGCATATTGATAAAAACAGATCAAGGACTTAGTGGAATTTCTAAGTCCCTGAAATCAGCATTAACGAATGCACCACTTTGCAAGCTTGTTATAGTCACCACACACATCAAAAAAATGCATGGATAGCACCACTCTAAAGATGATAAAACATATACCAAAACACATGTAGAGCTCAGGAGCATATCATGCACACATTAAACATGGCAAAAATGACAAATAGCTATTTGGTGCAGCAGATCTGACAATTAACTCAAATAGCACTCTTCCAACAGCATTTCGGGCATCAAGATGAGCTCAAATGAAAATGGTGCAATGAGATGAAATGATGTACTCTCTGAAGCGAACATTTTGATATGCTACACGCCCAAAACGGAGCTACGGATGCAAAGTTACGGCATGATGAATAATGCAATAATAATTAGGGTTCCGAGAGAAAGTCAACCGAGGCAAAATTCCATATCTGGATCTGGCCGGGCGCGGAAACCAAGGTCCGCTGGATTCACTGTAGATCGCCGGAGTAGCTTCGGGGAGGAGGTGGAGGACGCCGGAGAGGGCCGGGTCGCCAGATCCAGCCGGCGGAGGAGGCGCGCTGGGGCGCGGTCGGCCGGCGGCGAGCTGCGCGAGGCCGGGCGGCAAGGGGCGCCGTCTCCCTACTCCGGCCGGCGAGGTTGCGGCGGCCGGCCGGGCAAAGTGCGGCAGCGCGCGGGCGGAGTCGTCGCCGGGGAAGAAGGGGGCGTGGGGCACGCGCGGATCTGGCCCGGGCGGTGCGGCGGAGGGCCGGCTTCGGGCCGGCGGTGGAAGGAGGCGGCGATGTGGGGCTCGGGCCACGTGGCAAGTTGCGGTTGGTCCGGGCGAGCGGCGGACAATGTCTGGCCGTCCGGATTTTGTCCGGCGGCTGGAGGAGGAGGGGGCTAGGGTTTCAACCGTGATTTCGAAAGGGGGTGATATTTATAGGCATAGAGGGAGCTAGGAGTGTCCAAATGAGGTGCAGTTTTCGGCCACGCGATCGTGATCGAACGCTCTAGATAATGGAGAGGGTTTTGGTGGGTTTTGGGCCAAAATGGAGGGGTGTTGGGCTGCAACACACACGAGGCCTTCTTGGTCCCTCGGTTAACCGTTGAAGCATCAAACGAAGTCCAAATGGTACGAAACTTGACAGGCGGTCTACCGGTAGTAAACCAAGGATGCTTGGCAAGTCTCGGTCCAATTCGGAAATGTTTAACCCCCACACACGAAAAGAAGGTAGAAATGACCACCGGAGGAGAACGGAGCGCCGGAATGCAAAACGGACAACGGGGAAAATGCTCGGATGCATGAGACGAACACGTATGGAAATGCAATGCACATGATGACAATGACACACGGAGACAAAAACCCGAACCCGAGAAACTAAAATAACTTAGCGCCAGGAACGACAAGAGTTGGAGTACATATTGGGTAAATTACATCCGGTGTGTTACAACACTCCACCACTACAAAAGGATCTCATCCCGAGATCTAGGACTGGAAGAACGCCGGGTACTCAGAACGGAGGTGATCCTCGCGTTCCCAGGTGGCTTCACGGTCGGAATGGTGTGACCACTTGACTTTGAGGAATTTGATTGACTTATTGCGAGTCTTGTGTTCAGTATCTTCAAGAATAGCAACGGGGTGCTCACGATAAAAGAGATCTTCTTGGAGATCAATGTCTTCGAAATTGATGGTGCGGTCAGGAGTCTTGAAGCACTTGCGGAGCTGAGAGACATGGAACACGTCATGCACATTTGCAAAGTTTGAAGGAAGCTCGAGTTGATAGGCGAGGTCACCTCTCTTGCTGACGATCTTGAAAGGTCCCACGTATGTAGGGGCAAGCTTCCCTTTGATACCGAAGCGATGAGTACCTTTCATTGGAGAGACGCGGAGGGAAACATGATCTCCGATCTTGAAAGCCAAATCATGGTGCTTACTATCATAGTAGCTCTTCTGGCGCGATTGCGCTGCTTTGAGGTTATCACAAATGACTTTACACATCTCCTCTGCCTCTGTGATTAAGTCATTTCCCAAAAGTTGACGTTCGCCAGTTTCTGACCAGTTGAGTGGGGTACGACACTTCCTGCCAAACAGAATTTCGAATGGGGCCTTGCCCGAACTTGCTTGAAAATTGTTGTTGTAGGAGAATTCGGCATATGGAAGACAAACCTCCCACTTCATGCTGAAAGAGATCACACAAGCCCTGAGCATATCTTCAAGAATCTGATTGACACGCTCGACTTGACCGCTAGTTTGAGGATGGAAAGCTGTGTTGAAGCGCATGTTTGTGCCCATGGCCTTCTGAAAAGAATCCCACAACTTGGAGGTAAAGATGCTGCCATGGTCTGAAGAGATCACCTGTGGAATACCGTGCAGCGAGACAATCCGAGAGGTATAGAGCTCCGCCAATTGAGCTGCAGTGATAGACTCTTTGATAGGCAGAAAGTGGGCCACTTTAGTGAGTTTGTCGATGACAACGAATATAGCATGATTGCCACGCTTGGAATTTGGAAACCCAGTCACAAAGTCCATCTCAATGTGGTCAAACTTCCATTCTGGAATGGAAGAGGTTGGAGGAGACCAGCTGGCCTTTGGTGTTCTGCCTTCACTCTTCTGTAGACATCACATTCATTCATGAACTGAGCAATCTCGCGCTTCATTTGAGTCCACCAATAAGCCTGCTTGAGGTCCTGATACATCTTCGTACTCCCAGGGTGGATGGAGAGGAGTGAATTGTGAGCCTCGTTCATGATCACTTTATGAAGATCACCTTTGGGCACAACAATACGATCCTCGAAGAAGAGAGTATCCTTGTCATCAAGGCGGTAGCACTTGTACTTGTGTTGACTCTTGGCAATCCCAATCTTCACCTTCTTCACCATGGCATCAAGAAGTTGAGCCTCGCGAATCTGGTCTTCCAAGGTGGGAGAGACTTGAAGGTTGGCGAGGAAACCTTGAGGAACAACTTGCAGATTAAGTTTGCGGAAAGCTTCACAAAGCTCGGGTTGATAAGGCTTGAGAATCAGACTGTTGTAGTAAGCCTTCCTGCTCAAAGCGTCAGCAATCATATTGGCCTTGCCTGGAGTATACTCGATACTCGGATTATACTCTTGAATCATTTCGACCCAACGAGTCTGCCTGAGGTTGAGATTAGGCTGAGTGAAGATGTACTTGAGACTCTTGTGGTCAGTGAAAATGTCCACTTTTCTTCCCAATAAGAGATGTCTCCAAGTCAAAAGAGCATGCACAACTACCGCCAACACGAGGTCATGAGTGGGGTAATTCTTCTCGTTGGGCTTCAACTGGCGAGAGGTATAAGCCACAACTTTCTTCTCTTGCATCAACACTGCACCAAGACCTTGAAGAGAGGCATCGCAGAAGACCTCGAACGGTTTGGATTCATCAGGAGGAGTCAGAACTGGAGCAGTGACCAATTTCTCTTTCAAAGTGTTGAAAGCGATGTCACATTCCGGAGACCAAACGTACTTAACGTGCTTCTGGAGAAGGTTTGAAAGAGGCTTCGTGATCTTTGAAAAGTTCTCAACGAACCTTCGACAGTAGCTTGCGAGACCGAGGAAGCTACGGAGTTGCTTCACGTTCTGAGGTGGTTCCCAATTCACAATTGCTGACACCTTCTCAGGATTCACCGCAATGCCCTTGGCAGAGATGATATGCCCAAGATAAAGAACCTCATCGAGCCAAAACTCGCACTTTGAGAACTTGGCGTAGAACTGATGTTCCCTGAGCTTATCGAGCACCAAACGCAAGTGCTTGGCATGATCTTACTTGTTCTTCCAAAAGACCAGAATGTCGTCGAGATAGACCAAAACAAAGTCATTTGTGTAGGCGTTGAAGATGAAGTTCATCATGCGAGAGAAAGTCGGAGCAGCGTTGACGAGGCCAAAATACATGACAGTGTATTCGTATGAACCATACCTTGTTCTGAAAGTCGTCTTGGGAATATCTTGCTCGCGGATTCGAATCTGATGATAACCCATAGGGAGATCAAGCTTGGAGAATACTTGGGCACCTTTGAGTTGTTCGAACAACTCGTTGATGTTGGGAAGTGGGTACTTGTTCTTGATAGACTTCTTGTTCAATGGACGGTAGTCAACACAAAGTCGGTCCGTTCTATCCTTCTTCTTCACAAAGAGTACTCCACAACCCCACGGAGAGGAACTAGGTCGGATGAGACCCATTCGCTCTTGAATATCGAGTTGCTTCTTCAGCTCCTTCAACTCTTCAGGTCCGAGCTTGTAAGGACGCTTGCAAACCGGTTCCGTGCCAGGCTCAAGATCGATGACGAATTCAACTGGCCAGTGCGGAGGCATTCCTAGAAGCTCTTTTGGAAAGACGTCTTGATATTCACAAACGACTAGAATTTGAGAGATAGCATCCAGTTCACCCTTCTCATTGAGAGAAAACAGACGGATGGTATTATCCTGAGCAGCAAAGACAATTACATCCTCAGACGAATGAGTCAATTGAATCTGCCTGGCTGCACAATCAAGCTGAGCCTTGTGCTTAGAAAGCCAGTCCATTCCGAGAATAAGATCAATATCCGAGTTACCAAGGACCATTGGAGAAGCCAGAAACTCAAAATCACCCATCATGATAGAAATATCTGGAATCTCGTAGTTTGCGAGCAAGCATCTACCCGGAGAGACAACTGCTAATGGTTTATGCATAACTTGAGAATACCACCCATGCTTAGATGCAAAAGGTCTCGAGATGAAACAATGCGATGCACCAGTGTCAAAAAGTACTTTTGCAGGAACATCATTAACAGGAAGGTTACCCATGATGACATCTGACGAGTCCTCTGCCTGAGCTGCATCCACCATGTTGACCTTGGAATACTTGGGGTTATGCTTGACCACAGCTGTACTTGCTGATCTCACATGAGGAGGAGGAGGGAGACGCCTCTGATTGAAGCATTTGTTGGCATAGTGACCCTTCTATTGGCACTTGTTGCACGTGACCTCTGAAAGCGGACGGTGATACGGAGCACTCGATCTTGAAGCTTGAGACGAAGTCTTGTTCTGAAAGCCAGGGTTGGGTGGGTGGGAAGATCCACTGCCACATTTGCTCTTCTGCTGATACGGCTGATGGAACGGAGGAGGAGGAAGCCAATAATTCTGCTGCTTGGCCACTTGAGTAGAGGAAGAAGGAGTAGCATCTCTGACTCGCTTCTTGGAGGCATCACACTTCAGTTGAGCAGCCTCTTGCTTCAATGCCATGTTGTAGAACTCATCGTACCTCAATGGCTCAAAGAGAACAAGAGCTAGCTGGATTTCTTCTCTGAGACCACCCCTGAACTGGTATATCATGCTCTTCTCGTCAGGGACGTCCTGCTTAGCAAAGCGGGCGAGCTTCTGAAACAACTTGTTGTAGTCATAGACACACAAAGAGCCTTGCTTCAGGTTGCGGAATTTCTCACGCTTGCTTTCAACCACGCTCTGAGGAATATGATGAGATTTGAAGTCTTGACGGAATTCATCCCAGATAATCACACGGCCTCCTCTGGAATCTTTGTACTGTTGGAACCATTCTGCAGCTTGGTCTTTGGGTTGGAAGGAAGCGAACTTGACAAAGTCCTCAGGCCTGACGTTACTGCACTCGAAATGCTTGCATAAGTCCACGAGCCAATCGTCAGCATCAGTTGCCTCAACACAATTGCTGAAGGTCTTTGGCTGGTTAGCAAGGAACTGGTTGAGTGTAGCAAAGTGATTCTGATTGTTGCCCTGGTTGACTTGGTTGCCTTGGTTGACTTGGTTGCCTTGGTTCGCTTGATTGCGCTCTTGAAGAATTTGCATGATCAACTGCGTGTTTGCATTGGTAGCGGCCATCACAGCTTGCCATGCCCCCGGAGGAGGTGGTGGTAGTGGCGGATCAAGATTCAGAGTCGTGCGCGTTGGAGGAGCCATCCTGAAGAGGTTGACATCCATTAGCACATTGAGAGATAAAATTGAAGCTGAAACCAATGGGTAGAAATTGCAACATATAGTCTTCACATCCGAACAAAATGAACGAATGCATTCCAATTGAAATGGTCACATATCCATAAATTGAGAAGCCACTTAGAATTTAGTAGAGGAATAAATCAACAAGGTACGGAGCAAGAACGAATACTCGGTAAGAAATCCCAATCTCAAACCAAATATCCGTGGAAGAAAAGCTAGAGCTACAAGAATTCCCACCTATGAAACTCCCGAACCTTTCCGGTTATGCAATCAGGTGTTGGGGATACAGGGGAAGCATAATATCTCACCCGAATCTAGCAAATCCTACATCCAGTTGTATCCATCCTTCAACACATAATCGAGAAAAACTTCGGAAACCATCTACCTCAACCTTCGAAAAGCATCCGTTATACAAGTTATGGCAATACTCCCGAACTCCCGCCCAGTACTGGGTGGCGTCGAGGTTATCTCACCAACAACTGCATAAAAGAGATTTTCGATGTCGGCGAACTAAACTCAGGTATTCCAGAACTGCAACGATAAAATTGTGATGACAACACCTCGGAGCATAACTCCTCGGGACACTGCCTCAACCCCTAAATGACAGGAGGCACCAAGAACAATGTTCTCGTCACAAATTGACCGGAACGATTCCAAGATACCCGCGTGATCCTAAATTTTTTTTAGTGAAATTTGAGAAGAGAAGAGTCAAAACTCTACGTCAGGATGCCTTACCAGAGCGATGAAGGGACTAGAGAGTAAAAAGAATTCCTAAACTCTCCGATATATAATTCCTAAATGACTCAAAACTTTTTTTCTAGACTCAACAACGGCTGCTAAAAATGATCAAGCAGTGGGGGCTCCTAAGCTCGGGGAAGGCTCTGATTACCAACTTGTAACGCCCTCGATGCGGCTATATCTCCTACGTGTCGGAGCACGACTTAGAGGCATAACCGCATTGAAAGCAATATCACAAGTAAGGTAATCTTCACAACATCCCATGTAATATAGATAATAAAGGGAAAGGTAACATAGTTGGCTTACACTCGCCACTTCACACAAAGTACTGATCATCAGGGAAAGACACATAGTAACGGCGTGAGTCTTCGTCAAACTCCCACTTGAGCTCAAGCGCATCATCTGGAACGGAGTCATCGGGCCTTGCATCTGGTTTGGAAGTAATCTATGAGCCACGGGGACTCAGCAATCTCGCACCCTCGCGATCAAGACTATTTAAGCTTATAGGAAAGGCAAGGTAATATGTGGAGCTGCAGCAAGCGACTAGCATATATGGTGGCTAACTTATTCGCAAAAGAGAGCGAGAAGAGAAGGCAAAGCACGAATGAAGAACTAGAGAGCAAACTACAGCAAACATTACTCCAACACTGTGTTCACTTCCCGGACTCCGCCGAGAAGAGACCATCACGGTAACACACACAGTTGATTCATTTTAAATAAGTTAAGGTTCAAGTTATCTACAACCGGACATTAACAAATTCCCATCTGCCCATAACCGCGGGCACGGCTTTCGAAAGTTCAAATCCCTGCAGGGGAGTCCCAACTTAGCCCATGACAAGCTCTCACGGTCAACGAAGGATATACCTTCTCCCGAGACATTCCGATCAGACTCGGTATCCCGATTCTACAAGACAACTTCGACAAGTTAAAACAAATCCAGCAACACCGCCCGAATGTGCTGACAAATCCCGATAGGAGCTGCACATATCTCGTTCTCATGGCACACTCAGATTGTGTAAACTTCCGATAGGCCAGCCCAGAGTTGCCCCTGGTGGCCACCGGCGGCTGACGAGGTGGACCAACACTTAGAGAAGCACTGGCCCCGGGGGGGGTTTAAAATAAGATAACCCTTGGGCTCCGGAAACCCAAGGGAAAAAGAGGCTAGGTGGCAAATGGTAAAACCAAGGTTGGGCATTGTTGGAGGAGTTTTATTCAAGGCGAACTGTCAAGGGGTTCTCATTATCACCCATCCGCGTAAGGAACGCAAAATCCGGGAACATAACACCGATATGACGGAAACTAGGGCGGCAAGAGTGGAACAAAACACTAGGCAAAAGGCCGAGCCTTCCACCCTTTACCAAGTATATAGATGCATTAAGATAACAAGATAATATAGTGATATCCCAACAAGAAAGTAATGTTCCAACAAGGAACAGTCTCCAATCTTCACCTGCAACTAGCAATGCTATAAGAGGGGCTGAGCAAAGCGGTAACATAGCCAATCAACGGTTTGCTAGGACATGGTGGGTTAGAGGTTTGACATGGAAATTAGGGAGGCATGATAGGCAAGTGGTAGGCATCATAGCATAGACATAGCAAAAGAGCGAGCATCTAGCAAAGCAAAGATAGAAGTGATTTCGAGGGTCTGATCATCTTGCCTACAAAGTTGTCAGAGTTGACTGGATCCTCGAAAGCAAACTCAATGGGCTCCTCGTTAGCGAACTCGTCTCCCGACTCTACCCAAACAAGACAAACAAGCATGAGGAACACAATCAACCATGTGCAAAGCTCAAACAACATGATACAAACATGGTATGCTATGCGGGATGCGATATGTGATGCATATGCAAGCTTTGACAAGGAATGAAAGAACCTGGCCTCAACTTGGAAATCCAAGAGTGCCACTGGAAAGGTGAGGCGATTTCAGTTGAAATCGATATAGACATCGCCGGAATCGGATGCACAATTTGGAAATGGCAAGCAAAACAAATATGGCACCGGTCTGCGATAAACAGCATGTTGCCATCTAAATGCAACAAGATAAATATGCTACAGCACTCGAACATGGCAACAAAATACATGGCAGGGATACACTCATGATGCTTGACAAAAGATTAACACTGAGCTACAGCCAATTCATCCATTAACAGGTTCAAACAATCATGGCAAAAGTGCAATTGATAAACAGATTTCAGACTTTGTGAAATTAACACTAGCCTGGAATTTCAGATCAGGTAGCACACTTTGGAGCAAGAAAACTATATGCTACAGGAACTTAACATGGCAAAGCAAGGCATGGCATGGGGCTACTCAAAGAGCTTAACAAAAGTCCCTTAGTGACCTTGAGCCAAAAGGGATCAGAAAATACAATTGCAAGCATCTGAACATGGCAAAAACATAATCAGATCTCAGACTTAGTGAAAAACTGGAGCATGCAAATATCCTAGCGAGTACGCATGTTCACGAGCTCGATGCACTCACTACCGTGCAAGGCATGACAAACTAAGCATACAACCATCGAGAATGCACATTATGCAAGCTAGACATGGCAAGAACAACAGCATAGTATGCACGGATCAGCTACGACATCCTCGGCAAAATCGCTAACAAGTAGACAATCTGCCCAGATTCACGAAATAGCAAAAGTAGAGCTCGATTGACTCAAGCTAGGGTGCTCCATAATTGCAAACAAAGACATGCATGGATATAGCACTACCGGATGAACAAATCACCCTTAATGATCATCCTCAAAAGAGGCACGGATCACTAGGAAACAACATGAACATATGGCATATTGATAAAAACAGATCAAGGACTTAGTGCAATTTCTAAGTCCCTGAAATCAGCATTAACGAATGCACCACTTTGCATGCTTTTTCTAGTCACCACACACATCACCAAAATGCATGGATAGCACCTCTGTAAAGATGATAAAACATATAACAAAACACATGTAGTGCTCAGGAGCATATCATGCACACATTAAACATGGCAAAAATGACAAATAGCTATTTGGTGCAGCAGATCTGACAATTAACTCAAATAGCACTCTTCCAACAGCATTTCGGGCATCAAGATGAGCTCAAATGAAAATGACGCAATGAGATGAAATGATGTACTCACTGAAGCGAACATTTTGATATGCTACACGCCCAAAATGGAGCTACGGATGCAAAGTTACGGCATGATGAATAATGCAGTAATAATTAGGGTTCCGGGAGAAAGTCAACCGAGGCAAAATTCCAGATCTGGATCTGGCCGGGAGCAGAAACCGAGGTCGGCCGGATTCACTGTAGATCGCCGGAGTAGTTTCGGGGAGGAGGTGGAGGACGCCGGAGAGGGCCGGGTCGCCGGATCCGGCCGGCGGAGGAGGCGTGCCGGGGCGCGGCCGGACGGCGGCGAGCTGCGCGAGGACGGGAGGCGAGGGGCACCATCTCCCTACTCCGGCCGGCGAGGTCGCGGCGGCCGGTCGGGCAAAGTGCGGCGGCGCGTGGGCGGAGTCGGCGCCGGGGAAGAAGGGGGCGCGGGGCGCGCGCGGATCTAGCCCGGGCGCTGCGGCGGAGGGCCGACTTCGGGCCAGGACGGGCCGGCAACGGGAGGAGGCGGCGATGTGGGGCTCGGGGCACGTGGAAAGCTGCGGTTGGTCTGGGCGAGCGGCGGACAATGTCCGGCCGTCCGGATTTTGTCCGGCGGCTGGAGGAGGAGGGGGGCTAGGGTTTCAACCGTGATTTCGAAAGGGGGTGATATTTATAGGCATAGAGGGAGCTAGGAGTGTCCAAATGAGGTGCGATTTTCAGCCACGCGATCGTGATCGAACTCTCTAGATGATGGAGAGGGTTTTGGTGGGTTTTGGGCCAAAATGGAGGGGTGTTGGGCTGCAACACACACGAGGCCTTCTCGGTCCCTCGGTTAACCGTTGGAGCATCAAACGAAGTCCAAATGGTATGAAACTTGACAGGCGGTCTACCGGTAGTAAACCAAGGCCGCTTGGGAAGTCTCGGTCCAATCCGGAAATGTTTAACCCCCACACACGAAAATAAGGTAGAAATGACCACCGAAGGAGAATGGAGTGCCGGAATGCAAAACGGACAATGGGGAAAATGCTCGGATGCATGAGACGAACACGTATGCAAATGCAATGCACATGATGACATGATATGAGATGCATGACAATAACAAAAACACACGGAGACAAAAACCCGAACCCGAGAAAATAAAATAACTTAGCACCGAAAACAGCAAGAGTTGGAGTACATATTGGGTAAATTACATTCGGGGTGTTACATGACAGGTCCCAGTCCCCAAGCAGGCTTCAACTGTCGCTGGTATGCCAGGTCGCGATGTCGTGGCCAAGATCAGGAGGTGAGCAGCCCGAGGTCCGGTGAGAGCCCCCGAGTCGCGATGCTCGGGAGGTCCCCTTTAGCGCTCAAGCAGCGCTCACTGGGCGAGAAAGGAAGGCGACGTCGCCGTGACAGAGCCGTACTGGGCGAGGGTTTTGCGCTGCGTTTGTCCAACTCTTGTAAGGGCGTGACTTATCTCTTGAGTTTGGTGTAGTTCCTCGATGAAGCGCCTGGCCCAAGAGGTGGCAGCTGAGGCGCTACTAGGCTAGGTCCTCACGAGCTTCTTCCCACTCCCCCGCACTTTCCTTAATGCTCTACGTCCTCAGATCCCGGCCCTCGAGTGAGCTCAACCGCCGCTGGTATGACAGGTCGCGATGCCATGGGTCAAGGCCAGGGGGTGAGGGCTGGAGAGCCAGTAGGAGCCCATGAGTCGCGATGCTCAGGCACCCCCCTTTTAACGTGCAAGCGGTCCGTGCCGGAGAGAGGGAGAGGCAGCTCGTGACGTCCCTAGCGTTGCTCCTGGAGTAGGTCCTGCACACCAATCATAAAGAGAAACAAGATCTGTTGTTACGGTTGCCAGCCAACCTTTGGTCGCTCCGGGGGAGTGATTGGGGCACTGAGGGCCTGGTCAGGTGGCGCCTTGCGGGGCTACCGCGGCCAGAGCTCGACCACTCAGATTTATCGGTGTTGCAGGGACGGACCCGTGCGCAAATGCCGTGCTAGAGCGAGCGGCTCCATAGGTAGGCATCAATCGAGCAGGCGATTAGGTCGGGTATGTTAAGCGCGCAAGAGGAAATTCATTTTAAGTAGACACAGGAAAAGCAAACGCCGCTGGGCCAGGCCCGAGCAGCTCGGGGATGATGCAGCCCGAGGGGCGCCCCCAACAAGGTAAGTAAAGAGCATATGCAGAACAGATACATGCCGCCGGGACGGACCCACGTGACCTGGGAATGATGCGGCCCTGTGGGCGCTCCCAGCTAAAAATGAAACTTAGAAAGATGTCACCTGGTGTCGTTTGAAGATGGGGTGATGTTGAAGAAGCGGGCAATGCGCGATGAAGACGTCGATCCTTATGAGCCCCCAGGCCCAGGAGCCTCAGGAGGCTCCGGGGGCACTGGTGGGTTTCCGAGGGCCTTCTCCATATTCGCCAGGACCGGACCATGCCTGACCTCCTGAGCCTCCAGAATGCTCCTCAGCAGGCACTGATGAGAGGCGACCGTGTTCGGCAGGCCGAAAGGCATGCGAACGTAGCTGTCAGGTGGACCCTCGCAACGCCCCGCGCGCGAAGGCCAGAGGCGCTCCTGAGACGCGACTTGGTTGAGCCCTGGCACATCGATGCAGACGTGCAGCCCACCATCCTCGCCTGGATGTGGGGCCATGGCGGGCAAGCGGCGGCTGCCGCGCATGACTCTCGACTCCTGTAGCTCCTGAGTGTTGCTTGCGATGAACTCCTAAGGGTTTGGTCTTCCTTGCCTTGTACCTTCCTGTCGGGGGTTTGGTGTGACATATGCCAACGGATGGCTTATCATGGTGGGGGCGAGTAGAACATCGCTGATGCCTGGAAACGGGATGAGGCGAAGACATGCACGCCGGCGAATCTTACCCAGCTCCGGGGCTCTCCGGGGAGATAATACCCCTACCGCTGCTCTGCGGGGTCTCCGCATGATCACTAGGGTCAAGTGTTTACACGGTTGCTCCTTGAGCTGTGTCTGGTGGTAGGAGAGGGCAAGGCTAGCTCTCTCCTTCTATCTGGTATGGTATAGAACTACTGGGATCCAACCCTTTGCATGGGTGCCCTGGGGGGTTTATATAGGCCTACCCCCCAGGGGTACAATGGTAATTCGACTGGGCGCGTGTCAGGACCCTGACTCGATGTCACATCGATCTAGCCTATAACACCTCATATCACTTTGCGGCCTCACGCACGGTATCCCCACGGGTGTCGCCTTACCTTTGCCTGGGACCGTTTGCGCCTTTTGGCTCACGTATATGATAGTGTCGCTAGCATCCATATGATAAGGAGCCCGGGCTGACATGACTAGTCGTAAACCCAAAGTGGCACAGACTTACAGGGACAGGCATCCATGACCCAGCTTCGAACGTGTCGGTCATCAGCAAGTGGGTCCGGGCTGTAGCACTGGGCTAGCAGGACTCCGGTAAACCGGGCTGTAGCGGGTTAACAGGACTCCGGTATTCAATGCGTGACATTTCCCCGAAGGGACAGACACCGGAACGAAGAAGGACACATGCCGGCCAGCCTAAGTGTTCCAGAGCAGTAGCAAGCTACCATGGCTCAGCGGTAACACTAGGAGACATTTCCCGGTAAGAGAGGCTACTAAAGATAAACAACTAGATAGTCAGATCCCACACATACCAAGCATTTCAATAACATACACACAGTATGCTCGATATGTGCAAATACAACATGGCATCACAACATGACTCTACGACACAAGTACTTTATTTAAGGCTCAGAGAGCCATACATAACATACACATAGGTACGGGTCACACGACCCAGCATTCAAGTCATACAGTCATACAAACCAGCAGCGGAAGTAGCTTGTCTGAGTACAGACAACTAGTATAATAAAAAGAGGCTTGGGAAGCCTAGCTATACTACGTGGTCCTTCACAAGCTCAGGATCACCACCTGGGCCTTAGCCTACTCATTGATGTCAACGTCTACGAAGAACCCATCAGAAGGGGTTGCAGCGTCTTCTGTAAAAATGTAAATTATAGCAACATGAGTACAAAGGTACCCAGCAAGACTTACATCAGATCCTATATACATGCACATTATCAAGAAGGGTTGGTGGAGTTGTTGCAGCAAGCCAGCTTTGACTCTTGGCTAGGCTATCCTACGAGACTCCAACTTGAAATGGTTTTGCGCACACGAGTCCACTACTCACCACTTCAATACACTACCGAGGATCCACCTCCGTCTTCCTACGGAAGAGCCATCCTCGGCACTCACACTTATCTTGAGGCTTTTAGTAGTTTCCATTTACTTGTCTATGAACTGTATAGGCAACCAAGTAGTCCTTTACCGCGGACGCGGCTATTCGAATAGATCATGTTAACCCTGCAGGGGTGTACTTCTTCATACATGTTTCCACCACTTAGCGTCTGCACACGACATGTGCTCGGCAGACTTCAAGCGAAAGCCGACGTGGGTGTAGACCACGACCTACCTAAACACCTAAGTCCCTAGTCCAGGTTTATTGCCTATTCGGGTTCCATCCATGAGGAGACCCGGCCGAGGTTTCGCTCACAGCCCCGAACGACGTGAACAGGGTTCCCGAGATACCTAACGGGTATACGGTACACCGTGCCACGTACCTACCGCATCACAGCCCACCCCTACGGTCAGCGCTGTCCACGGCCTCCAGTAGGCTACAAACACCAGAAACTACTTGCAACTCCTGGATAGAGAACTAGGGTGGATAAGAAGTCGAGCGGGGTCATATTTCAGGGCCCAATGCATGGTAGTAGCTGTATCTTAAATCACACATACAGATCTTAGTGCTTAAGGTCGGCTTCAATGAAACAACCCACCATGTACTCCTACATGGCCTCTCATCGATACCTTTACCAAATCGTGTTCACCACACCACTCTCATTACCGACATAATCATTTCACTCTAGCCCATCACCCAGATGAAATAGACCTGACACGACTCTAAGCATAGCAGGCATAGCAAGGTAGGAACAACACATACATATGGCTCACACAACTCCTACACATGCTAGTGGGTTTCATCTAGTAACTGTGGCAATGACAGGTCATGCAGAGGAAGTGGGTTCAACTACCGTAACACACAGCAGTTTGAACGTGTTGTCTTAATGCAGTAAAAGAGAGCAGGAGTGAGAACATGGGATTGTATCGATATGATCAAATGGTTGGTTGCTTGCCTGATGGTTCGATGCACTGATACGGTTCTTCGTTAGGGTAATCACGGTACTCCTCGGAGGCAGAACCTGCCGCAAAGAACACCGATACACAACCATCACCAAACAATGTGCAACAATATGATGCATGCATGAAACATGGCAATATGAGTGTGTTGGGCTAATGCAACTAAGACCAGAAGGGTTTGAACCAATTTGAACCAAAGATTCAAATTTCAAACTCATACATGGCCCTTTAAAGTGTTTTACCTTGTTCTGCATTAAACATCAAGTTAACTTGTTTAATCATGCATGAAAATAGTACAGATGGATATATTGGATTTTTCTGATCATTTTTCATATATAATTTGTCTGATTTGGAGTTACAGATTAAAAGTTATGAATTTTTGAAATTTAAACTATATTCTGGAATTTCCTATATTAGATTAAATCCAGAAAATCAATTACTGCGTCAGTCTGACGTCAGTGTGACATCAGCAGGTCAACGGGACACGGTCCGGGTCAAACCTGACAGTGGGTCCCGCGTGTCAGTGTGATTAATTAAACTAAAATTAATTTAAACTAATCCTAATTAGTTAACAGGGCTGGGCCCCACCTGTCATTGACTCAGGGGAGTCGACCAGGGCCCACCCGTGGTCAAACCCGGGTCGGCTGCACCGGCGTTTAGCCGCCGGCGAGCCCGACGCGGCGGCGGAAGTGGTTTTTGCCGTTCCGGCAACCAAACGAGCCGCGGAGGCCACCGGAGAGGAGCTGAGGACGAACCGCAGCTCTTGGTGGAGTCCGTTGGGGTCGGGGTGGCCGGAGTTGGCGCCGGCGACGACTTTGGCGGCCACCGGAGTTCGGCCGAAGTCGAACTTGACGCAAGAGGGGTCGGTGAGGTGCGGGGAGTAGCTAGTTAGGTGCTACGTGACGCGGTGAGCATGATGGACACCGTGGAGTGGCCGGAAGATGACCGGGAGCACGTCGGCGACGAGCTCCATGGTGGTGGGTGAGGTTGAGCTCCGGGAGGTCGCTACATGGCTCGGGAACGAGAGAGGGAGGGTAGGAGGGGTAGCTAGGCTCACATCGCACCCGTAGAGGCCACCGGCGGGGTCGGGGACGAGCTGAGGCGGCGACGGTGTTGAAGGGGATCTCCGGCGATGGCGGTTCGGGCGAGGTCGTTGCGGTGGACTCGGGCGTTGCGAGCGCTCGGGGCTCGGCTTGCTCGATGAAGTGGACAGCGGCGGAGCTCCTGGACACGATGAGAGGACGCACGGGCGGCGGGGAGCGCGGCTACGACGTAGGCACGGCGGCGGTAGCGTCGGCCATGGCTGGGGGGCGCGAGGGGGAGGAGCTGGAGAGGAGAGGGGGTGTCTGGGGGGTTCGGGGAAGAGAGGGGGAGCGATCCACAACATCACCGGGCAAGGGGAGCGGCGAGGCGGTGAGCAGGTGCGTGGCGCGCGCTGCGGTCGCCGTCGGGCACCTGCCTGCCTGCCTGGCCGGCAAGCAGCTCGCTGGAGCGGCGCTGGGCTGGGCCGGCAGGTGGGCCGGGTGCTGGCGCCAGGTAAGTTTTTCTATTTTTTTCTGTTTTCTGTTTTTTTAATACTTCTGCAACTTTGTTGAATTAATAAAAATACCTAGGCAACTCCTAAAATCACCAAACTACTCCTGGTCCATAGTTGGATTATTTCCAACATGAAACATTTTAGTTTGGAGATATTTGAGCATTTAATTATTTTATATAATTTTAAATGCCCAAATTCAAATATTTATGATTTAATTCAAAAACCCTGAGATGGCCTAGGAAAATGTGCATCACTTCTGGCAGAGGTTCTGAACCAAGACAAAAATGATGGGCATTTTAGAAGGGCATTTCAGGTTCATTGAAAAAGTTTTTAGTAAACCCTAGTTGGTTTCAGAGGGGCTGGGGGTTCTGTCATCCCCATTTCAGGTTTCTGATGAAAGAATAAACATGATGCAACACTCTAATGCATGAACTAGCTAGGGTGTGAGAATTCACCCCCACTCAAAAGAATCTCGTCCCGAGATTTGGATTCCTCCGGGAAGAAGGCGGGGTACTCGAGTCAAAGACGATCCTCCCTTTCCCAAGTTGCTTCATCCTCAGAATGGTGCGACCATTAAACTTTGAGAAACTTGATATTATGACGTCGAGTGGTACGCTCGGCCTGATCGAGGATACGAATGGGATACTCTCGATACGTGAGATTATCTTGGAGATCAAGCATTTCGTGGTCCACTCCACGGATAGGATCCGAGAAGCAACGCCTGAGTTGAGAAACGTGGAAGACATCGTGGACTCTGGAGAGATGCGGAGGTAGTTCCAACTGGTAGGCAACTTCTCCACGTTTAGCGAGAATACGAAAAGGTCCAACGTAACGGGGAGCCAATTTGCCTTTGATACCGAAACGATGGGTTCCCTTCAGAGGAGTAACCCGAAGGTAAGCCTTCTCGTCAACCTCGAAAGTCATAGCCTTATGTTTTCGGTCATACTGACTCTTTTGACGAGATTGGGCTGTTTTCAACTTTTCACGAACGATGCGAACTTGCTCTTCTGCTTCCTGAATCATATCCGGGCCAAAGAATTGTCTTTCCCCGGTTTCTGACCAGTTAAGGGGTGTTCGACACCGTCGTCCATAGAGAACTTCAAAAGGGGCTTTACCCAAGCTAGATTGATAGCTGTTGTTGTAAGCGAATTCGGCAAATGGAAGGCACTTCTCCCAATCCATTCTGAATGAGATAACAGAGGCTCGAAGCATGTCTTCTAGGATCTGGTTGACGCGTTCTACTTGACCACTAGATTGAGGGTGAAAAGCGGTGCTAAAAGAAAGGCGGGTTCCCATAGCATTCTGGAAACTTTCCCAAAATCGAGAGGTGAAAAGACTTCCTCGATCCGAGTTAATTTCCAGAGGAACACCATGGAGAGATACTATTCGGGAGATGTATAAATCTGCCAATTGACTAGCAGTTATACTCTCACGAACAGGTAAGAAATGGGCCACTTTGGAAAGACGATCGACAACGACAAAGATAGCATTATTTCCTCTCTTGGTCCTGGGAAATCCGGTAATGAAATACATACCAATTTTATCCCATTTCCATTCAGGAATAGCTAAGGGTTGAAGGGTGCCAGCAGGTCGTTGATGCTCTGCTTTTACACGACGGCGGACGTGGCAATTAGCAATATACTGAGCAATTTCTCTCTTCATCCTAGTCCACCAGAACCTCTGGCGTAGGTCCTGATACATCTTGGTACTACCGGGATGAATGGTGAGACGAGATTCATGAGCCTCCTTAAGGATCAACTACCGTAGATGCTGGTTTTTGGGAACCACTAAACGGTTCTCAAAGTACACAACACCATGATCATTTGTGGAAAAACAACTAGCACCTCCGCTAGCAATGTTCTCCTTGATTTTAGATATTCCCTTATCTCGCTTTTGGGCAGCGATGATTTGATCCGTAAGAGTAGGTTTCGCCACCAAGGTGGAAAGAAATCCTTGAGGAACAATGTGAAGGTTAAGCTTCCAAAATTCCTCATGGAGAAGCGGTTGACTTTGTTGTAACATCAGGTTGTTACAATAAGATTTACGACTTAGCGCATCAGCCATGACGTTGGCTTTCCCTGGGGTGTAAATTATTCCTAAGTCGAAATCTGTGATCAACTCAAACCAACATCTTTGCCTGAGATTCAAATCCGGTTGGGTGAAGATATACTTCAGACTTTGGTGATCAGTGAATATTTCGCAACAATTACCGAGGAGGTAATGTCGCCAGGTCTTAAGTGCATAGACTACGGCTGCAAGCTCTAGATCATGAGTAGGATAATTCTCCTCATGTGGGTGCAATTGCCGTGAAGCGTAAGCAATTACGTGTCGATCTTGCATGAGAATGCAACCTAGTCCTTGTCGCGAGGCGTTGCAGTAGATAACAAAGTCCTTAGAGAAGTCTGGCGGTACTAGTACGGGAGCAGAAGTCAGGCGTCTTTTCAGTTCCTGAAAGTTGTGCTCACATTGTGGAGTCCATTCGAACTTTTTATCTTTCTTGAGGAGTTCGGTTAGAGGTTTAGCAACTTTGGAGAAGTTCTCGACAAAGCGACGGCAATAGCTCGCTAAGCCCAGAAAACTCCGAACTTGCTTGACCGATTCAGGTAGAGTCCAATTAAGGACGGCTTGAACTCGCTCAGGATTAACAGTAATACCTTTACCAGATATTACATGACCCAGATAGGTCACTTCTGACAACCAGAATTCACATTTAGAAAATTTGGCATAAAGGCGATGCTCTCGAAGTTTCTTGAACACTAGCCTTAGATGTTCGGCATGTTCTTCCTCGCTCTTGGAGTAGATGAGTATATCATCGAGGTAAACCGCGACGAATTTATGCAAATACTCCATGAAGATTGAGTTCATTAACCGAGAAAAAGTGGCTGGAGCGTTGGTTACACCGAAGGACATGACGGTGTACTCGTATTGACCATAACGAGTGACAAAGGCCGTTTTAGGAATGTCCCCGTTCCTGATTTTTATTTGATGGTAGCCCAACCTCAAATCCATTTTGGAGAAGACTGAGGATCCAGCGAGCTGATCATACAGGTCGTTGATCCTGGGGAGCGGATATTTGTTCTTGATTGTGACCAAATTGACAGGTCGATAATCTACAACCATCCGGTCCGTACCATCCTTCTTCTTGACGAAGAGGACGAGGCAAGCCCACGGAGATGAACTAGGTCGGATGAAACCCTTTTTCAAGGACTCATCGAGTTGTTTCTTAAGCTCGGCTAGTTCTAGTGGTGCCATCTTATAAGGTCTTCTAGCAATCGGGACGGTTCCTGGAATAAGGTCTATTACGAACTCAACATCCCTGTCAGGTGGAACACCTGGCAATTCCTCTGGGAAGACATCCGGAAAGTCACGGACTACCGGAACGTCCTCAAGGTCTGGCAAAGGGCTGGCGTTAAGAGAATATAACTGTCGCTTGGCTATTCGGGTCAAGACATTGACTATCTTCCCCGAGGGATGGGTGAGTTGAACAGTCCTAGAGAAGCAATCAATTTGGGCATGATGAGCTGACATCCAGTCCATACCCAAGATGATATTAATATCCGAAGATTTAAGGGCTATCAAAGATGCGAGAAAAACAAGTCTGTCGACTTGGACTTCGTTTCCATGGCTTACTCTAGAAGTTTGCCATTTGGATCCCGGAGTTTGAATTACCATAGAGGTGGGCATCTCACAGAATGTGGTGTTATGCAGACGAGCATAGCTCTCGGATATAAATGAATGAGATGCTCCTGTATCGAAAAGAACAGATGCCGGGTGGCAATTAACAAGGAGCATACCGAGAACGACGTTGGGATCCTCTTGAGCTTCTTCGGCAGAGATACAGTTGACATGGCCACGTGTAGCGGTGGCCGGCTTGGCGTGGAACACTTTTCCTGTCGGCTTGCCACGGCCAACAGCTTTAGCAGATTGGTTGGGGTTGGTCTGGGGACACTCGCGCATATAGTGGCCAGATTCCCCACACTTAAAGCAAGTCACAGAACTGGTATGTGGAGGAGCATTGTTGGTTGGACCACCATAGGGCTTGGCTGGTGCAGACTGTTGAACGAGGCGAGGCACCTGGAAGGATGGCCTCGGTGTGAACCTGGGTGGCAGGGCAGTGTTGGGCACCCACACGCGGCGCTTCTGGGGACCAGCACCGGATGAGGAACCCACGTCACGGCCATGCTTGCGTGTTGCATCATAATCAGTCTGACCAGTCTCAGCACTGATGGCCTTGTTAACAAGCTTCTGAAAAGATGTGCACTCATGCAGACGGAGGTCGCGGCGAAGCTCAGGACTAAGTCCCTTACCAAACAATGTGCAACAATATGATGCATGCATGAAACATGGCAATATGAGTGTGTTGGGCTAATGCAACTAAGACCAGAAGGGTTTGAACCAATTTGAACCAAAGATTCAAATTTCAAACTCATACATGGCCCTTTAAAGTGTTTTACCTTGTTCTGCATTAAACATCAAGTTAACTTGTTTAATCATGCATGAAAATAGTTCAGATGGATAGCTTGGATTTTTCTGATCATTTTTCATATATAATTTGTCTGATTTGGAGTTACAGATTAAAAGTTATGAATTTTTGAAATTTAAACTATATTCTGGAATTTCCTATATTAGATTAAATCCAGAAAATCAATTACTGCGTCAGTCTGACGTCAGTGTGACATCAGCAGGTCAACGGGACACGGTCCGGGTCAAACCTGACAGTGGGTCCTGCGTGTCAGTGTGATTAATTAAACTAAAATTAATTTAAACTAATCCTAATTAGTTAACAGGGCTGGGCCCCACCTGTCATTGACTCAGGGGAGTCGACCAGGGCCCACTCGTGGTCAAACCCGGGTCGGCTGCACCGGCGTTTAGCCGCCGGCGAGCCCGACGCGGCGGTGGAAGTGGTTTTTGCCGTTCCATCAACCAAACGAGCCGCGGAGGCCACCGGAGAGGAGCTGAGGACGAACCGCAGCTCTTGGTGGAGTCCGTTGGGGTCGGGGTGGCCGGAGTTGGCGCCGGCGACGACTTTGGCAGCCACCGGAGTTCGGCCGAAGTCGAACTTGATGCAAGAGGGGTCGGTGAGGTGCGGGGAGTAGCTAGTTAGGTGCTACGTGACGCGGTGAGCATGATGGACACCGTGGAGTGGCCGGAAGATGACCGGGAGCACGTCGGTGACGAGCTCCACGGTGGTGGGTGCGGTTGAGCTCCGGGAGGTCGCTACACGGCTCGGGAACGAGAGAGGGAGGGTAGGAGGGGTAGCTAGGCTCACAGCGCACCCGTAGAGGCCACCGGCGGGGTCGGGAACGAGCTGAGGCGGCGACGGTGTTGAAGGGGATCTCCGGCGACGGCGGTTCGGGCGAGGTCGTTGCAGTGGACTCGGGCGTTGCGAGCGCTCGGGGCTCGGCTTGCTCGATGAAGTGGACAGCGGCGGAGCTCCTGGACACGATGAGAGGACGCACGGGCGGTGGGGAGCGCGGCTACGACGTAGGCACGGCGGCGGTAGCGTCGGCCATGGCTGGGGGGCACGAGGGGGAGGAGCTGGAGAGGAGAGGGGGTGTCTGGGGGGTTCGGGGAAGAGAGGGGGAGCGATCCACAACGTCACCGGGCGAGGGGAGCGGCGAGGCGGCGAGCAGGTGCGTGGCGCGCGCTGCGGTCGCCGTCGGGCACCTGCCTGCCTGCCTGGCCGGCAAGCAGCTCGCTGGAGCGGCGCTGGGCTGGGCCGGCAGGTGGGCCGGGTGCTGGCGCCAGGTAAGTTTTTCTATTTTTTTTCTGTTTTCTGTTTTTTTAATACTTCTGCAACTTTGTTGAATTAATAAAAATACCTAGGCAACTCCTAAAATCACCAAACTACTCCTGGTCCATAGTTGGATTATTTCCAACATGAAACATTTTAGTTTGGAGATATTTGAGCATTTAATTATTTTATATAATTTTAAATACCCAAATTCAAATATTTATGATTTAATTCAAAAACCCTGAGATGGCCTAGGAAAATGTGCATCACTTCTGGCAGAGGTTCTGAACCAAGACAAAAATGATGGGCATTTTAGAAGGGCATTTCAGGTTCATTGAAAAAGTTTTTAGTAAACCCTAGTTGGTTTTAGAGGGGCTGGGGGTTCTATCATCCCCATTTCAGGTTTCTGATGAAAGAATAAACATGATGCAACACTCTAATGCATGAACTAGCTAGGGTGTGACAGCGCGGGCCCAGCTGTCAGTGCCTCCGACCTCCGACTTCTCCGCCAACTGCTAGGGCCCGCCGACTGGTCTGGTACGGAGCCGACAGGCCGCGTCCGCCGCTGGCGGGTCTTGCCGACTGCTGATTACTGTAACCGTGCTCCTGATGACGCAAGCTTGGTCATGGGGTCGTGGCAACAGCCCCGCCGCCTGGCGGGTGATCACTGTGGCTACTCCCCATCTCTTCTTGATTAATGGCGCGTGGGCCCCGGGGGAGGGCTCGGCCGACTCCCCAGGCCGACTCCCGACGGGTCCGACTGGCGGTTCTCCCGCCGTCTCCCGAGATCTCGCTGACTGGTGGGCCCCGCTACCTCCAGGCCGTACAGACAAGCCGTCGTGAGCGCAGGACCCGGTACAGTGGTGTTGATGTCAGGGCCGGCCAGGCAGTAGTGCCACGCCGCAGGGAGATCTTCCCAAGTACGGCGTGCTGTAGCCATGCCTGCCCTTGGTAAGGGGCGGGGAGTGGGCTTCATTGTAGCCACGCCCCTGCCCCATCCCCTTCGATGAGGTCACGGTTTGTTGGAGTCGCCGGCCGACTCCCCAAAGCCGGCTTCTCTGGAAGTCGCCCCTGGGACTCGGCCGTGAGCGGGCAGTCGGCCGCCTTGCCGTAGACTCCCCAGGAGGCGGCTCTTCGCCCTGTGGTCTTGAGGGGCGCAGCCTGCCCCGATGTCTAGAAAGGTTATGGGGCTCGGGTTGGCCTACCCGTGGCCCATTACTCCGACAGTAGTCCTCGAAGCTGGTGAGGCGCCGCGGACGATCGGCCGAGAAGCCTCAGTAGTTTCTCTTTCCGGGTGCTCAACACATGGTCTTGATTGACTTCTGCCGGGCTGACTAGAAGGAGTCGGACTCGCCCAACTCGGACTCACTCAATTCCGACTTACTCAGTAGTTCGAACATCGCGGTAGGATTTCAAGTGGCGTGCTAGCTAAGCTTCCAGGCCGCCGCCCGTTCTTGGCCTATCATGCGAGGGCACGTGGCCAGGCCGTCTTGCCAGCCAACGCGCGCGACGGGACAGGCCCGTAGGCGGGACCCGCCACTACCGTGCCTCGGCGCCCGAGCGGATCCGCTGCGGCCCCGATGGACGGTTGGGATTCCTGTGAAGTTACTGCGCGCAGTAACTTTACGTGGATCGTGGGGGTCGTGGGGTTGTGGGCGCAGTAAATCCCCACGTCCGCCCCCTCGGTTTCGCAGCCCACGGGGCTATAAGTAGGGGGAAGAGGGGGGCACACGCGCCCCTCCTTCCCACTACCCCTTGCTTTCTTCCTCCTCGCAGCTCCTCGCTCTCCTGCTTCCTCTTCTCTTCTTCGCTACGCCGCACGCCCAGGCTCCGGCGAACGCTGTGGAGACAGCTTGCGATGAGTTCTTCCTTTGCTGCCGTGCCTCCCCCAGTGTGCTCCGGCACCTGGGACGGCTCCGAAGTCCATAATGACCATATCGAGTTCCTCCGCCGGACCCGTCGGCTTCCCGGCGAAGATCGTGTGCAGGTGCGTCTTGCGCCGGCGGGGGAGATTTCCCCCGCCCCGCAGGAGGGCGAGTGGGTCATCTTCCGCTTGCACTGCCTGCGCGGGCTGGGGCTGCCAGCGAGCAGCTTTTTTCGGTCATTCATGGAGTTCTACGGCCTCAAGCCGCACCACCTCACCCCCAACACAGTGGTGCTGTTGTCCGCCTTCGTGGCTCTGTGTGAAGGCTTCCTCGGAGTCCTCCCCACCCTCGAGCTTTGGGGGGAGTTCTTCTTCTCCAAGCTCGGCACCCAGGCCGTGGGCGTGCCGGCTCGGTGCGGCGCCTTCATCGCTGTGCGAAGGATAGGAGCCGACAACCACTTCCCCTCCATCTCGCTGTTGAAGTCGGTGAAGATGTGGTAGAGGTCCTACTGCTACGTCAGGAATGTCGCCACGAGGGGCGACTGGGTCAATCTGCCGGCTTTTGAAGCCGGCCCGCCGGCTGGCAGACTGCCCAACTGGTCGTACCGGGCCAGGTCGCTGACGCCTGCGGGAGCCGGCGCCATCACGTGACTCCGAGTGCTGACGCAGTCGGAGGGTCTGACTGGTCCGGACCTGGTGGCCGCCTTCGTCTCGCGCCGAGTTCTCCCACTCCAGGGCCATCCTCACATGAGCGGGTCTGGTGATTCGGCAAGGAGCCATACTCCCGCGCCAACCCCCCACCCGTGGTGAGTCGCCTTTCTTTTCTTTCTTTGGATTGTCTTCTTCTTGCCGAGTTTTGTTCTGATCAGTCGGCTTTGGTTAGAATCCCCTTCTTCACCCACAAGCCGGCACCTCGGGGCCGGCTCGTGAGTTCGTCGCCGAGCGGGCGGAGAGCGACATCGACGACCCTGATCTGGGGGCGGCAGCTGTGGAAGACGACGCCGAGGGAGGAGGAGGGACGACAGGCGACTTCAGGCCCTCGGCTACCTTCACCGACTGGCCTGAAGACGACGCCGAGGGAGGATTCGCCCCTCGCCATCGGCCAGGAGCCAGCCAGCCTGGCGCGGGCTCTTCTGCCGCATCGGGCGCTCCAGGCAGCGGGAAGAAGAGTCGGCCTGTGCCGACTTTGTTCAGCAGCCGGCCGAAGAAGCCCGAGGGCTCGGCTGCGGCGACCTGGCGGGACGAGGCAGCCGCGAAGGCCATCCGCTTCCATAAGGAAGTGAAGAAGCCGCCGTTGGTCTCTGCGTAAGTATTCTGTCTTCAAAGTTTATTCTTTCTTCGTGTTTTGTCTGAGTCTCTGCTCACCCCTCTTTCTTCAGGGCTCCCCTCTCTCTTGACCGGGTCGCCGCCGCCTCCGTCATGGGGTCAGCGGAGACGCCCGCCACCACTCGGCGGATAAACCCCGCTGCCGACCTCCGGGAGGCGACGGAGCGGAATGCGCAGGAGAAGCGCAACTAAGAAAAATCCCTCCGCCTGGAGAAGGTGGACGCCGACAGGGCGGAGGCCTCCGCTAAGAAAAAACTAGCAGAGGCCGAAGCCGCCACCGCGGCGAAGCAGCAGGCTGAGGAAGCCGCACGCCGCCAGTCGGCCTTGCTTGTTACCCCGCTGAACTCTGCACCGCCGCCCCCAGAGTTCATGGGGCAGACTGGAGAAGCCGGCGGGGAGAACCTCATCAAGGAGAGGGAAGGCGGCGAGCCCTCTACTCCGGGCGTGAATGTTCCGCCGCCGCCTCCGCCGCCGTCTGAAGGCTTGCAAGGCGAGCAGCTAGCGGACCCTCTGGTGCCACGGACCGAAGACGAGGCCGTGGCGAGGCTACTCCTCCAGGTCGGCTCGCCAGCGCGCCGTCGTCTGGAGAAGGCGACTTCGGCACCCCGCCCCCTGGAAGCCAGCACCGCCAGCTCGGCGGCTCCAGACGCCGAAGCGACGAGCTCCGCACCTGTTGGGTGGGTGCGAGGAGGCGGCACAGGGCCGCTGATCCGGGCGCTCCTGGACGTCCAGGCGAAGCTCCGCGCTGAGGGCGACACCCTCCAGAATTGCACCAAGGCGTTCCTAGCATCGCGGGCAGCCGTCCTGGTATGTTTTTTCTTTGGGCCTTTGTTTTCCTTATTCCTCTCTGTGGGGGCGCGCCAGCGCACCCACTGGGTGTAGTCCCCGAGTTTCGGGCCGGCTGCTGAGTAGGCGGCCCGGAACTCCAATTGATGAACTTCTGGGTACTAACTTTGTCTGAAATGCTTGTTGCAGGATTACCACAACCTCCGCATCACTGCCTTCAACCGTAATGTTGAAGAACTGGGCAAGCGGACCGCCGACTTGGCAGAGAGCCAGAGTAAGTCCTTCCCTCTTTTTTCTTCTCTGTGGGGGCGCACTAGCGCACCCGCGGGCTGTAGTCCCCGATATTCGGGCCGACTGCTGAGCAGTCGGGCCGGATCTCCCCGGCGACCTACTTTATTGACGGCTGTTGTCTTTCTTCCTTTCCTTCAGGAGCCAACGCTGCTCTTCAATAGCAGCTGAGCGAAGCCAACTCCGCCCTGCTCGCCAAAGGGGAGGAGTGCAGCAGGCTCGCCACAGAGCGCGGTCTACTAGCCACTCAGCTGGCAGAGCAGAAGGAGCTACTTGCGAAGTCGCAGAGGGAGGCGGAGGAGACGGAAACCGCCCTCTTGGCCGAGTTCGCGAGCGAGCACTCCTCCTGGTCTGACAAGGAGGCGCTGCTGTCCTCCGGCTTCCACGAGATTGAAGACATCGTTGATGGTGAGTCTCTTTATTTTCTTTCTTCGAGATGCCGACTTAGATCGTGCCAACTCCTGGTTTTTGACTTGCTTTTTCGTTTCTTCGTGTCTTTTGCAAACTTCTTTCCTGGGCAGTCGCAGGCCGCTATCCAAGCCATTGAGGCCGATCGTGAAAGTCGGAGGGCGGAGGGCGCCGAGATCGCCGCTGATGCCCCCCGAACTCTTGATGAGCACATCTTGAGCATCGAGGCTCGCCTCTGGCCGGCTCACCGGATGCTGCGCCGGCTTCAGTGCGTCGGTGCCTAGGCGATTTCCGCCCTTTGGCCGGATATGCATGCTCCGCACACCCCCAGCCTAACAGCCAACTAGTTGGAGGTCGCGGCTGGTCGCCTCGAGGCCTGGAAGGGCTCTTTGGCCCGGGCTGGAGCGCGCTGGGCCTTGGAGTTCGTCAAGGCGTGGTACCCGGGGCTGGATCTAGACCGGTTGGCCACGCTTCGGTCGGAGGCCCAGCCGGAGCTAGCGGCTGCGGAAGACGCCCTTGTCAAGCGTGCTGCGGCGATCGCCGAGTACACCGACACGAGCATCTTCGTCCCTGAGCAGTCTGAAGACGAAGAGAGGTACTGCTGGAGTGGTTTGGGATGAACCCAGACTACGGCGAAGACTCGGCGGAGGTGATTGGCTCCAGCGTCGAGGAGGAGGACGAGGCGGAGGATGAGGGTGAGGCGGAGGCACCAGAAGATGGAGCAGATGGCCAGCCTCAGCCCGACCGCGCCTCCAGCAACGAGCCGCGTGCGACCGACCCGACTGCTGCCGGAGGCGATCAAGCCGAGACTAGCCAGCCGACCGCCCCGACACCTGACGCTGGCGCCTCCTCCGACCCCCCCGAATCCATCTGCGGGGTGTATTTTGTTTTATCTTCTTTAGTAGTCTTTTGAAGAACTTGTTAATTCGCACAATTCCACCCGCGGGGTGTATTTTGAACCTCTACTCGACAATTCGGCCAAGGGCCTATGTTATATATATATATATATATATATATATATATATATCTTCTCTTGCTCATTGTTCTTTTGGCTGTTTTCCTTTGCCGCTTTCTCTTAGTTGCCTGCCTTGCCAATCGGACAGCCACTCTGCGGACTGTCGCCGGGTCAAGTGCTAGGATACTTTGGGAAACAAGCACTTAGCCAATTTCAAGATTGTTTGAGCAAGTTGGATAGAAAACGACAATCCGACTGTCCGAGAGTCGGTTTGCGAGAAAGGCTGGAAGCCGTCTTGAGCTATGTTTTACGCTTTGAGTCCTTAGCCATTTTTCGTGCGAGCACCCATCCTACCTTACCTCTGCCAACCGTACAGTCGCTCTGCGAGCTGTGGCTTCTGACAAAAGACGGCTTAGGTGTTACACACTACTTGTCCGGCTGCAGGAAGCATTTCATAGTGCAAGGCGACAAGTCCCCGGGCCGACTTGTCGAGCCCGGTGCCAAGCGGCATGACAAAGAGTAACATACTTGTAGGCATAATTTTTATCATATAGACAAAAGAGGGCAGTCCCCGAGCTCATCTCGGGGGGCCCGAAGTCTTGGTACTTTAATACAAAAGGTAGCATGGTACATACTGCATCAACTGTAAAATCTTCGGAGAAGATTTGCATTCCATGGCCGCTCTGTCTCCTTGCCGGAGTCGTCCTTCTTGCGTGCTCGGGGCTTCTGAGCGTCGATCAGGTAGTAGGAATAGTGGCCTAGTACTTTTCTGATGATGAAAGGGCCTTCCCAAGGCGGCGACAGCTTGTGTTGGCCGGCTATTCGCTGGATCAGCCGGAGCACAAGGTCACCTTCTTGGAAAGATCTTGGCCTGACCTTCCTGTTGTGGTATCGGCGCAGGCTCTGCTGGTAGATGCTGGACCGGCTAAGTGCCAACAGCCGGCCCTCTTCTAGCAAATCGACACCGTCTTGTCGTGCTTCTTCTGCTTCCTCCTCGGTGTACATGGTGACTCGTGGGGAGTCGAACTCTATGTCTGTTGGGATGACGGCTTCGGCACCGTAGACGAGGAAGAAGGGCGTGAAGCCGGTTGACTTGTTTGGAGTCGTGCGTAGACTCCAAAGGACGGCTGGCAGCTCGTCGAGCCAGCAGCCAGCCGGGCGCTCCAGAGGCTCAATCAATTGAGGCTTGATGCCGGACAGGATGAGTCCGTTTGCTCGCTCCACTTGGCCGTTTGACTGCGGGTGGGTGACGGACGCTAGGTCCAGTCGGATGCCCTGTGTTGCGCAGAAACGGGCCAAGGCGCCTTTGGCAAAATTTGTGTCGTTGTCGATGATGATGTTGTGTGGTATGCCGTACCGAATTGTGATATTGGTGATGAAGGTCATGGCAGTCGGACCGTTCAGTTTCTTAATTGGCTTCACTTCTACCCACTTGGTGAACTTGTCCACTGCGACAAGTAGGTGAGTTAGACCACCTCGTGTTGTCTTGAATGGTCCCACCATGTCTAGACCCCAAACTGCGAAAGGCCAAGCAATGGGGATGGTCTTGAGCGCGGAAGCCGGCTGGTGCGGCTTGGAGCTGAACTTCTGGCACCCTTTGCATTTTTGGACCAACTCCTTGGCCTCTTCCAAGGCAGTCGGCCAAAAGAAACCGTGCCGACAAGCTTTGGCAACGAGTGCTCTTGAAGCCGCATGGTGTCCGCATTCGCCTTGATGGATGTCTTTGAGGATCGCCTGGCCTTGCTCTGGCTCTATGCAGCGCTGGTAGACACCAGTGACGCTGCACCTGACTAGCTCTCTGTTGATTATGGTATAGGCTACCGCCCGGCGTTGTACTTGCTGAGCTGAGGTCTCATCAGTTGGTAGCTCTTTGTTCACCAGGAATTTGAGGATGGGCTGGGCCCATGAGGGTGCTGCTATTTCTTCGACTACCAGAAGTGCGACTTGGACGAGGGCGGCTGGGCTGGGAGGCGGCGGGCTGGAGTCAACAGCCGCTTGCTGGGCTTATGAAGTCCCCAGGCTGATTGGCGCGGTCCTTGGGCCGAGTTCTGGAATCTTCGAGTCCGTCACCACAGTCCCCGGGCCGGGCTCGACTGTGGCAGCTTTGGAGTCACCCGCCAAAGTCCCCGTTCCGACTACCGGAGCTCTAGAGTCAGATCCGCCATCTTTGGGAGGAGCCGGCACAAAAATGGAGTCTGATTCTGGTGAAGGCTTGACAGACGGCTTGAGGAGGCGTTGAAGGGCGACGCCAGATGGTATTGCTTGGCGGGTAGAGCCGATTCGTGCCAAGGCGTCTGCTTGTTCATTGTCGTTTCTTGGCACATGGAGGAACTCGCGCCCTTCGAAATACCCGCTGAGTTGCTGCACGAGGAAACGGTAGCTCGCCATGTTTGCGTCTTTCGCGTCCCAGTCGCCAGATGACTGCTGGACCACTAAGTCCGAGTCGCCATAACACAAGATCTGGCGGATGCCAAGTTCTTTGGCAAGCCGGAGCCCGTGAACGAGCGCCTCGTACTCGGCCACGTTGTTGGAGGCGGCAAAATGGATTTGTAGTGCATATTTGAGCTTGTCGCCTTTAGGAGAGGTGAGGACAATGCCGGCTCCCAAGCCGGTGCGCATCTTGGAGCCGTCGAAGTGCATCCACCAATGGGTGGAGTCAGACGCTGGAGGCAGGTACTGGGTCTCGACCCAGTCGACGCGGAAGTCGGCCAGTGCTTTTGATTTGATAGCGGTGCGGGGCTAGTAGTAGATGGTGTAAGGAGCCAGCTCTATGGCCCACTTGGCCACTCGACCAGAGGCATCTCGGCTACCGATGATCTCGGCAAGTGGAGCCGTGCAGACCTCTATGATTGGATGCTCTTGAAAGTAAGGCTTCAATTTCTTGGCAGCAAAGTGCACGCCATAGTGAAGGAAATATGCCCTAGAGGCAATAATAAAGTTATTATTTATTTCCTTATATCATGATAAATGTTTATTATTCATGCTAGAATTGTATTAACCGGAAACATAATACATGTGTGAATACATAGACAAACAGAGTGTCACTAGTATGCCTCTACTTGACTAGCTCGTTAATCAAAGATGGTTATGTTTCCTAACCATGGACAAAGAGTTGTTATTTGATTAACGGGATCACATCATTAGGTGAATGATCTGATTGACATGACCCATTCCATTAGCTTAGC
Source organism: Triticum aestivum (assembly GCF_018294505.1). NCBI lineage: Eukaryota > Viridiplantae > Streptophyta > Magnoliopsida > Poales > Poaceae > Triticum > Triticum aestivum. The sequence continues at coordinate 105,879,667 of NC_057800.1, read as the reverse complement.
ACCCGATCGTTTAGTATGTTGCTATTGCTTTCTTCATGACTTATACATGTTCCTATGACTATGAGATTATGCAACTCCCGTTTGCCAAAGGAACACTTTGTGTGCTACCAAACGTCACAACGTAACTGGGTGATTATAAAGGTGCTCTACAGGTGTCTCCAAAGGTACATGTGGGGTTGGCGTATTTCGAGATTAGGATTTGTCACTCCGATTGTCGGAGAGGTATCTCTGGGCCCTCTCGGTAATGCACATCACATAAGCCTAGCAAGAATTGCAACTAATGAGTTAGTTCTGAGATGATGTATTACGGAACGAGTAAAGAGACTTGCCGGTAACGAGATTGAACTAGGTATTGAGATACCGATGATTGAATCTCGGGCAAGTAACATACCGATGACAAAGGGAACAACGTATGTTGTTATGCGGTCTGACCGATAAAGATCTTCGTAGAATATGTAGGAGCCAATATGGGCATCCAGGTCCTGCTATTGGTTATTGACCGGAGACGTGTCTCGGTCATGTCTACATTGTTCTCGAACCCGTAGGGTCCGCACGCTTAAGGTTTCGATGACAGTTATATTATGAGTTTATGCATTTTGATGTACCGAAGGTTGTTAGGAGTCCCGGATGTGATCACGGACATGACGAGGAGTCTCGAAATGGTCGAGACATAAAGATTGATATATTGGAAGCCTATGTTTCGATATCGGAAGTGTTCCGGGTGAAATCAGGATTTTACCGGAGTACCGGGAGGTTACCGGAACCCCCCGGGAGGTATATGGGCCTTAGTGGGCCTTAGTGGAAGAGAGGAGAGGTGGCCAGAGATGGGCCGCGCGCCCCTCCCCCCCTTGGTTTGAATTGGACAAGGAGAGGGGGCCGGCCCCCCTTCCTCCTCTCTCTCCTCTTCCCCCCCCCCTCCACGAATCCTATTCCAACTTCCTCCTGGCGCGCCTCTCCTGGCCGGCCGGCCCCCTCCCTTTAACCTTTATATACGGAGGCAGGGGCACCCCCTAGAGACACAAGTTGATCCACGTGATCATATTCTTAGCCGTGTGCGGTGCCCCCTTCCACCATAGTCCTCGATAATATTGTAGTGGTGCTTAGGCGAAGCCCTGCGATAGTAGAACATCAAGATCGTCACCATGCCATCGTGCTGACGGAACTCTTCCCCGACAATTTGCTGGATCGGAGTCTGGGGATCGTCATCGAGCTGAACGTGTGCTAGAACTCGGAGGTGCCGTAGTTTCGGTGCTTGATCGGTCGGGCCGTGAAGACGTACGACTACATCAACGACGTTGTGCTAATGCTTCCGTTGTCGATCTACAAGGGTACGTAGATCACACTCTCCCCTCTCGTTGCTATGCATCACCATGATCTTGCGTGTGCGTAGGAATTTTTTTGAAATTACTACGAAACCCAACAGTGGCATCCAAGCCATGTTTTATGTGTTGATGTTATATGCACGAGTAAAACACAAGTGAGTTGTGGGCGATATAAGTCATACTGCTTACCAGCATGTCATACTTTGGTTCGGCGGTATTGTTGGACGAAGCGGCCCAGACCGACATTACGCATACGCTTACGCGAGACCGGTTCTCCCGACATGCTTTGCACAAAGGTGGCTAGCGGGTGACAGTTTCTCCAACTTTAGTTGAACCGAGTGTGGCTACGCCCGGTCCTTGCGAAGGTTAAAACAGCACCAACTTGACAAACTATCGTTGTGGTTTTGATGTGTAGGTAAGATTGGTTCTTGCTTAAGCCCGTAGCAGCCACATAAAACTTGCAACAACAAAGTAGAGGACGCCTAACTTGTTTTTGTAGGGCATGTTGGGATGTGATATGGTCAAGGCATGATGCTAAATTTTATTGTATGAGATGATCATGTTTTGTAACCGAGTTATCGGCAACTGGCAGGAGCCATATGGTTGTCGCTTTATTGTATGCAATGCAATCGTGCTGTAATGCTTTACTTTATCACTAAGCGGTAGCGATAGTCGTGGAAGCATAAGATTGGCGAGACGACAACGATGCTACGATGGAGATCAAGGTGTCGCGCCGATGATGATGGTGATCATGACGGTGCTTCGAAGATGGAGATCACAAGCACAAGATGATGATGGCCATATCATATCACTTATATTGATTGCATGTGATGTTTATCTTTTATGCATCTTATCTTGCTTAGATTGACGGTAGCATTATAAGATGATCTCTCACTAATTATCAAGAAGTGTTCTCCCTGAGTATGCACCGTTGCGAAAGTTCTTCGTGCTGAGACACCACGTGATGACTCGGGTGTGATAGGCTCTACGTTCAAATACAACGGGTGCAAAACAGTTGCACACGCGGAATACTCAGGTTATACTTGACGAGCCAAGCATATACAGATATGGCCTCGAAACACGGAGACCAAAAGGTCGAGCGTGAATCATATAGTAGATATGATCAACATAGTGATGTTCACCAATGAAACTACTCCATCTCACTTGATGATCGGACATGGTTTAGTTGATTTGGATCACGTAATCACTTAGAGGATTAGAGGGATGTCTATCTAAGTGGGAGTTCTTAAGTAATATGATTAATTGAACTTAAATTTATCATGAACTTAGTCCTGGTAGTATTTTGCAAATTATGTTGTAGATCAATAGCTCGCGTTGTTGCTTCCCTGTGTTTATTTTGATATGTTCCTAGAGAAAATTGTGTTGAAATATGTTAGTAGCAATGATGCGGATTGGATCTGTGATCTGAGGTTTATCCTCATTGCTGCACAGAAGAATTATGTCCTCGATGCACCGCTAGGTGACGGACCTATTGCAGGAGCAGATGCAGACGTTATGAACGTTTGGCTAGCTCAATATGATGACTACTTGATAGTTTAGTGCACCATGCTTAATGGCTTAGAATCGGGACTTCAAAGACGTTTTGAACGTCATGGAGCATATGAGATGTTCTAGGAGTTGAAGTTAATATTTCAAGCAAATAACCGAGTTGAGAGATATGAAGTCTCCAACAAGTTCTATAGCTAAAAGATGGAGGAGAGTCGCTCAACTAGTGAGCACGTGCTCAGATTGTTTGGGTACTACAATCGCTATAATCAAGTGGGAGTTAATCTTCCAGATAAGATAGTGATTGACAGAATTCTCTAGTCACCATCACCAAGTTAGTAGAACTTCGTGATGAACTATGATATGCAAGGGATGAAGGAAATGACTCCCAAGCTTTTCATGATGATGAAGTCGACGAAGGTAGAAATCAAGAAAGAGCATCAAGTGTTGATGGCTGACAAGATCACTAGTTTCAAGAAAAGGGCAGAGGGAAGAAGGGGAACTTCAAGAAGAACAGCAAGCAAGTTGCTGCTCAAGTGAAGAAGCCCAAGTATGGTCCTAAGCCTGAGACTAAGTGCTTCTACTGCAAAGGGACTGGTCACTGGAAGCGGAACTACCCCAAGTGATTGGCAGATAAGAAGGATGGCAAAGTGAACATAAGTATATTTGATATACATGTTATTGATGTGTACTTTACTAGTGTTTATAGCAACCCCTAAGTATTTGATACTAGTTCAGTTGCTAAGATTAGTAACTCGAAACGGGAGTTGCAGAATAAACAGAGACTAGTTAAGGGTGAAGTGACGATGTGTGTTGGAAGTGGTTCCAAGATTGATATGATCATCATCACACACTCCCTATACTGTCGGGATTAGTGTTGAACCTGAATAAGTGTTATTTGGTGTTTGCGTTGAGCATGAATATGATTTGATCATGTTTATTGTAATACGGTTATTCATTTAAGTAAGAGAATAAATTGTTGTTCTATTTACATGAATAAAACCTTATATGGTTACACACCCAATGAAAATAGTTTGTTGGATCTCGATCGTAGTGATACACATATTCATAATATTGAAACCAAAAGATGCAAAGTTAATAATGATAGTGCAACTTATTTGTGGCACTGCCGTTTAGGTCATATTGGTGTAAAGCGCATGAAGAAACTCCATGCTGGTGGGCTTTTGGAATCACTTGATTATGAATCACTTGATGCTTGCAAACTATGCCTTATGGGCAAGATGACTAAAACGCCGTTCTCCGGAACAATGAAGCAAGCAACAGATTTGTTGGAAATCATACATACTGATGTATGTGGTCCAATGAATATTAAGGCTTGCAGCAGGTATCATTATTTCCTGACCTTCACAGATGATTTGAGAAGATATGGGTATATCTACTTAATGAAATAGAAGTCTGAAACATTTGAACAGTTCAAAGAATTTCAGAGTGAAGTGGAAAATCATCGTGACAAGAAGATAAGGTTTCCACGATCTGACCGCGGAGACAAATATTTGAGTTACGAGTTTGGCCTTCACTTAAAAACAATGTGAAATAGTTTCACTACTCACGCCACCTGGAACACCACAGTGTAATGGTGTGTCTGAACGTCATAACCGTACTTTATTGAATATAGTACAATCTATGATGTCTCTTACCGATCTACCACTATCGTTTTTGGGGTTATGCATTAAAGACAGCCGCATTCACGTTAAAAAGGGCACCGTCTAAGTCCGTTGAGACGACACAATCTGAACTGTGGTTTGGCAAGAAACCAAAGTTGTCGTTTCTTAAAGTTTGGGATTGTGATGCTTATATGAAAAGGTTTCATCATGATAAGCTCAAACCCAAATCGGAGAAATGTGTCTTCATAGGATACCCAAAGGAGACAGTTGGGTACACCTTCTATCACAGATCCAAAGGCAAGACATTCGTTGCTGAGAATGGATACTTACTAGAGAAGGAGTTTCTCTCGAAAGAAGTGAGTGGGAGGAAAGTAGAACATGATGAGGTAACTGTACCTGCTCCCTTATTGGAAAGTAGTTCATCATAGAAATCTGTTTCTGTGACACCTACACCAATTAGTGAGGAAGCTAATGATATTGATCATTAAACTTCAGATCAAGTTACTACCGAATCTCGTAGCTAAACCAGAGTGAGATCCGCACCAGAGTGGTACGGTAATCCTGTTCTGGAAGTCATCTTACTAGACCATGACGAACTTGCGAACTATGAGGAAGCGATGATGAGCCCAGATTCCGCGAAATGGTTTGAGGCCATAAAATCTGAGATATGATCCATGTATGAGAACAAAGTATGGACTTTGATGGATTTGCCCGATGATCGGCAAGCCATAGAAAATAAATGGATCTTGAAGAGGAAGACGGACGCTGATAGTAGTGTTACTATCTACAAAGGTAGAATTGTCGCAAAAGGTTTTCGACAAGTTCAAGGTGTTGACTACGATGGGAGTTTCTCACTCGTATCTATGCTTAAGTCTGTCCGAATCATGTTAGCAATTGCCGCATTTTATGAAATCTGGCAAATGGATAACCAAAACTGCATTCCTTAATAGATTTATTAAAGAAGAGTTGTATATGATACAACCAGAAGGTTTTGTCAGTCCTAAAGGTGCTAACAAAATATGCAAGCTCCAGCGATCCATTTATGGACTGGTGCAAGCATCTCGGAGTTGGAATATACGCTTTGATAAGTTGATCAAAGCATATTGTTTTATACAGACTTGCGGTGAAGCCTTTATTTACTAGAAAGTGAGTGGGAGCACTACAGCATTTCTGATAAGTATATGTGAATGACATATTGTTGATCAGAGATAATGTAGAATTATTCTGCAAAGCATAAAGGAGTGTTTGAAAGGAGTTTTTCAAAGAAAGACCTCGGTGAAGCTGCTTACATATTGAGCATCAAGATCTATAGAGATAGATCAAGACGCTTGATAAGTTTTTTTTCAATAAGTACAAACCTTGACAAGATTTTGAAGTAGTTCAAAATGGAGCAGTCAAAGAAAGAGTTCTTGCCTGTGTTACAAGGTATGAAATTGAGTAAGACTCAAAGGCCGACCACGGTAGAAGATAGAAAGAGAATGAAAGTCATTCCCTATGCCTCAGCCATAGGTTCTATAAAGTATGCCATGATGTGTACCAGATCTATTGTATACCCTACACTGTGTTAAGCAAGGGAATACAATAGTGATCTAGGAGTAGATCACTGGACAGCGGTCAAAATTATCCTTAGTGGAATAAGGAAATATTTCTCGATTATGAGGTGACAAAAGGTTCGTCGTAAAAAGTTACATCGATGCAAGTTTTGACACAGATCTGGATGACTCAAAGTCTCGATCTAGATACATATTGAAAGTGGGAGCAATTAGCTAGAGTAGCTCCGTGCAGAGCATTGTAGACATAGAATTCGCAAAAATACTTACGGATCTGCATGTGACAGACCCGTTGACTAAAATTATCTCACAAGAAAAACATGATCACACCTTAGTACTCTTTGGGTGTTAATCACATAAATGATGTGAACTAGATTATTGACTCTAGTAAACCCTTTGGGTATAGGTCACATGACAATGTGAACTATGGGTGTTAATCACATGGTGATGTGAACTCTTAGTGTTGAATCACATGGCGATGTGAACTAGATTATTGACTCTAGTGCAAGTGGGAGACTGAAGGAAATATGCCCTAGAGGCAATAATAAAGTTATTATTTATTTCCTTATATCATGATAAATGTTTATTATTCATGCTAGTATTGTATTAACCGGAAACATAATACATGTGTGAATACATAGACAAACAGAGTGTCACTAGTATGCCTCTACTTGACTAGCTCGTTAATCAAAGATGGTTATGTTTCCTAACCATGGACAAAGAGTTTTTATTTGATTAACGGGATCACATCATTAGGTGAATGATCTGATTGACATGACCCATTCCATTAGCTTAGCACCCGATCATTTAGTATGTTGCTATTTCTTTCTTCATGACTTATACATGTTCCTATGACTATGAGATTATGCAACTCCCGTTTGCCAGAGGAACACTTTGTCTGCTACCAAACGTCACAACATAACTGGGTGGTTATAAAGGTGCTCTACAGGTGTCTCCAAAGGTACATGTTGGGTTGGCGTATTTCGAGATTAGGATTTGTCACTCCGATTGTCGGAGAGGTATCTCTGGGCCCTCTCGGTAATGCACATCACATAAGCCTTGCAAGCATTGCAACTAATGAGTTAGTTGTGAGATGATGTATTACGAAACGAGTAAAGAGACTTGCCGGTAATGAGATTGAACTAGGTATTGAGATACCGACGATCGAATCTCGGGCAAGTAACATACCGATGACAAAGGGAACAACGTATGTTGTTATGCGGTCTGACCGATAAAGATCTTCGTAGAATATGTAGGAGCCAATATGGGCATCTAGGTCCCGCTATTGGTTATTGACCGGAGACGTGTCTCGGTCATGTCTACATTGTTCTCGAACCCGTAGGGTCTGCACGCTTAACGTTTCGATGACAGTTATATTATGAGTTTATGCATTTTGATGTACATGACAAGGAGTCTCGAAATGGTCGATACATAAAGATTGATATATTGGAAGCCTATGTTTGGATATCGGAAGTGTTCCGGGTGAAATCGGGATTTTACGGGAGTACCGGGAGGTTACCGGAACCCCCCGGGAGGTATATGGGCCTTAGTGGGCCTTAGTGGAAGAGAGGAGAGGTGGCCAGAGATGGGCCGCGCGCCCCTCCCCCCTTGGTCCGAATTGGACAAGGAGAGGGGGCCGGCCCCCCTTCCTCCTCTCTCTCCTCTTTCCCCCCCTCCATGAATCCTATTCCAACTAGGAAAGGGGGGAGTCCTACACCAGAGGGAGTAGGACTCCTCCTGGCGCACCTCTCCTGGCCGGCCGGCCCCCCTCCCTTGAACCTTTATATACGGCGGCAGGGGCACCCCCTAGAGACACAAGTTGATCCACGTGATCATATTCTTAGCCGTGTGCGGTGCCCCCTTCCACCATAGTCCTCGATAATATTGTAGCGGTGCTTAGGCGAAGCCCTGCGACAGTAGAACATCAAGATCGTCACCACGTCGTCGTGCTGATGGAACTCTTCCCCGACACTTTGCTAGATCGGAGTCCAGGGATCGTCATCGAGCTGAACGTGTGCTAGAACTCGGAGGTGCCGTAGTTTCGGTGCTTGATCGGTCGGGCCGTGAAGACGTACGACTACATCAACCACGTTGTGCTAACGCTTCCATTGTCGATCTACAAGGGTACGTAGATCACACTCTCCCCTCTTGTTGCTATGCATCACCATGATCTTGCGTGTGCGTAGGAAATTTTTTGAAATTACTACGAAACCCAACACATAGCACATCTTCTGGTAGTGGGGGCAGTTCTGCTTGGAGGTCGACAGTACCTCGCTTAGGTAATATACTGGTCTCTGGACAGGTAGCGCCTTGCCTTCCTCCTTGCGCTCTACTACAATGACTGTGTTGACTACTCGGCTGGTGGCGGTGATGTACAGGAGCATAGGTTCCTTGGGAGTCGGAGCCGCCAGGACGGGTGGAGTAGTCAGCATCTTCTTCAACTGGTGGAAAGCTTCGTCCGCCTTATGGTTCCACTCTAAAAAGTGGTCTTCTTCATGAGTTGGTATAAGGGGAGAGCTTTCTCGCCCAGCCGACTGATGAATCGGCTGATGGACGCCAAGTAGCCGGTGAACTTCTGCACATCCAGCAATCGGCTAGGTACCTCCATTCTCTCGATGGCCTTGATTTTTACCGGGTTGCATTCTATGCCGCATTCAGAGACCAGGAAACCTAGCAGCTGGCCGGCTAGTACTCCGAAGACACATTTCTCGGGGTTGAGCTTGATCTGGAACTGGCGCAGGTTCTCAAAGGTCTCCTTGAGGTCTTCCAGCAGTGTTCCTCGCTTTTCCGTCTTCACCACCACGCCTTCCATGTAAACATGGGCGTTCCTGCCGAGCTGCTTGAGGAGGCACTTCTGCATGCAACACTGAAAGGTGGCGCCGGCATTCCTTAAGCCGAACGTCATGGTGAGGTAGCAGAACGCTCCAAACGGCGTGATAAAGGCAGGCGGTCTTCAATCTGCGAGCTGGATTCAGCTTGATCTGGTGATATCCTGAGTATGCATCCAAGAAGCTCAACAACTCGCATCCGGCTACGGAGTCTATCACCTGGTCAATTCTTGGTAGAGCAAATGGGTCCTTGGGGCAGGCCTTGTTGAGGCTCGTGTAGTCAATACACATTCGCCATTGCTTGTTTTTCTTTAGCACCAGGACCGGATTTGCCAGCCACTCCGGGAAGAAAACTTCCATAATGAAGCCGGCTGCTAGGAGTCGGGCTATCTCTTCTCCGACAACTCTTCTCTTCTCTTCTGATAAGCGGCGCAGGGGCTGCCTGACCGGCTTTGCATCAGATCGGACGTGTAACTTGTGCTCGGCGAAATCCCTCGGTACACCTGGCATGTCCTTGGGAGACCATGCGAAGATGTCCCAATTCTCACGGAGGAAATCGACGAGCTCGCCTTCCTATTTTCTGTCGAGGTTTGCACCTACGACGGCGTACCTCTCTAGGCGCTCCGGATCCAAGGGTATCCTCTTTGTCTCTTTGGCCGGCTTGAACGAACCTTCGGCTTCCGACTCCTTCGGGTCGGGCAATATCTCCGGCTGCTTTCCGGCCATCGCCACAACTCGCTCAAGGAGTCGCTTCTTGGCTGCAATCACCAGGGACTCGGCTAGCCGACTGCTCTCGGCCGCACAAGCGGACGACTTCCGGTAGTCGCCGGCCACAGTCAGAATTCCCCTGGAACTGGGCATCTTCATCTTGAGGTAGGCGTAGTGGGGGACCGCCATGAACTTGGCCAAGGAGGGCCGGCCAAGTAGCGCATGGTATGGGCTCTCAAGGTCCACTACCTCAAACCAAACAGACTCTCTTCAGAAGTGATCTTTGTCCCCAAAGAGGACGTCAATCAGGATCTTGCCGATTGGTGAGCAGGAAAGCCCAGGAACAATGCCGTGGAACACAGTCCGGCTGTTCTGAAGCTGTCTCTGCTTGATTCCTAACTTCTCCATGGTGTCCTTGTACAGGATATTGATAATGCTGCCCCCATCTATCAGAACTCGCGAGAAACGCGCGGCCCGTTTGTCCGTGGCAAAGGTGGAGTCCAGGACCAAGGCGTAGGAGCCTGGACTCGGCATCACTTCTGGGTGGTCAGCCCTGCTCGAGCTGGTGGGCCTCTCAGACCAATGCATGAACTCTAGCATCTCTGAGGCTACTGCATTCACCTCTTGTCGCTGCAGCCGCCTGCTGCGTCGATCATTAGCCACACTGGTGAACACCACATAGGCTCCATGCTCTTCAGGGTATTTGTCTTGTACTACGCCGACTGGCCTGACTGTCGGCTGCTGGGGCGGGGGCAGAGGCGGCTGCCCAGCAGGCGGGGTGGCAGGAGACCGTCTCCCTTGGCGATCCTGGCGAGCCAGTGGCACTTCCGGGTGGTGTGATTCGACGGCTTCACGCCGCTGTGGAACTTGCAAGGTCCATCCAAGGTCTGCTCGTAGGAAAAGGCCGACAACTAGTTGGGCTTGCCGCCTTTCGGTCGCTTGGGCGGAGGCTGCTCTTCTGGCTGCTGGGATTCAATTGTCGCGACCTGCCGGCTGCTGGAAGCCGGCTGCGAGGCCTTGCGCTTGTTGTCACCCTGCTGTTGTCGCCGGCCGGCGTCTGCCGCCGGAGTTCTTGGAGCCCGAGGAGCTACTTTGCCAGTCATGCTGATTTGAATTTCCGTATTCATGGAGGAGTCGGCCGTAGCGTACTTGTCCGCTATGATTAGCAGCTCGTCGAGGGTTTCTGGCTCGTCGCAGAGGAGCTTGTGCTTGAGGAGGGTGCCTTCTCGGCACCCAGCTATGAAGTACTCGATGGCCTGCACCTCGTGCACGCCCTCGCAGGAGTTCCGGAGCTCAGCCCAATGCGTGAGGTAGTCGCGAGTCGACTCGTCAGGACCTTGCACGCACAAGGAGAGCTAACGAGGCTTGGGAGGACGCTTGTACGTGCTGGTGAAATTGCGGACGAACGCTTCGGTGAAGTTGACCCAACTGTTGATGCTGCGGGGCTTTAGGTTGTTCGGCCATGTCCGGGCCGTGCCCTGGAGCATGAGTGGAACGTACTTTACGGTGACACGCTTGTTGCTGTTTGCTATGCTGATAGCCGTGGAGTAGTCGACTAGCCAGTCTTCCGGCTTCACGGAGCCGTGTACTTGGGCGTGTCTCTTGGGAGCGTGAACCCTCTGGGAAAGGGGTCGTCCCGAATGCGGGGCCTGAAACAAGGCGGACCCAGCTCGTCTTCTTCTTCCAGCGCCAGGGACCGGTGAAGTCGGTCGATCCGGTGGCGGGCGTCATTCTCTCCAACTCCCTCTCGGCGGCCAAGGCGGTCACCGAGAGTCCGATGGTCAACAGGCGGCGGGGAGACTCGCCTCTCCTTGCGGGGAGGGGGAGGCGGACAGTCGTCCCGTTGTTCCACTGCTCTCGGGCGGTCATCTTGGTCACGCTCTATGGTAATCCGAGTCCGACTGTGGCTGACAGCCAGCTCCTTGTCCTTTCTTCCTCGGGCACCGCCAGTCGGCGTCCGAGACGTCGCGCCTTGATCTCGGTGTAGGTCGTCGTTTGGCCGCTGCGGCGCCTCCATGCGGCAGCCGGCCTCGTTCTACGCGGCGGCCGCGTCGAGGAGCCGCTGGAATCGCTCCATCATGAGGCGGCGCTCTTCGCCCTTGAAATTGTCCAGCTCATCCGCCGCTGCCTGGGCGGCTCGGATGTTCTCCGCTGGCGTGGCATACACGGGACGGCTATCCCCAAACAGGTTGGCGATGGCTACGCCGCGCTACTGAACCACGCCAAGGCGGCTAGGCCCTGCCGGGGCCGGCGAGCCGCCAACAGCGCGATCCATCTCCCGCTGGTAAGCTTCTGACAAGCGTCTCATGCTGGCCAGCTTCTTCGCACCTTCAACAAGCTGAAGGTGGCGCGCTTCTAACGTCTCTGCGTCAGCATCTTTCGGAATGGGAGCAGCTAGGTCTTGCAGCACCGCGCCGAGTGAGTCGGGCGCCCCTCCGCCAGGGAACTCGCCATGATTGATGACCAGCACCTCAGTGACGGTGCTTCCGTCGCTCTCCGCGTGGGGGAGAGGTTCGTCGTAGACCACCACTGTCGGTGTCAAAACCGGCGGATCTCGGGTAGGGGGTCCCGAACTGTGCGTCTAGGCCGGATGGTAACAGGAGGCAGGGAACACTTTGTTTTACCTAGGTTCGGGCCCTCTCGATGGAGGTAATACCCTACTCCTGCTTGATTAATATTGATGATATGGGTAGTACAAGAGTAGATCTACCACGAGATCTAGGAGGCTAAACCCTAGAAGCTAGCCTATGGTATGATTGTTGTGTATGGAGTTGATCGCCTACGGACTACAACCCTCCGCTTTATATAGACACCAGATAGGGTTAGGGTTACACAGAGTCGGTTACAATGGTAGGAGATCTTGAATATCCGCATTGCCAAGCTTGCCTTCCACGCCAAGGAAAGTCCCATCCGGACACGGGACGAAGTCTTCAATCTTGTATCTTCATAGTCCAGGAGTCCGGCCGAAGGTATAGTCCGGCTACCCGAACACCCCCTAATCTAGGACTCCCTCAGTAGCCCCTGAACCAGGCTTCAATGATGACGAGTCCGGCGCGCAAATTGTCTTCGGCATTGCAAGGCGTGTTCCTCCTCCAAGTCCTTCATAGAAGATTTGTAAACACCAAGAGTAGTGTCCGGTTCTGCAAAATAAGTTTCCACATATTGCCATAGAGAGAATAATATTAACACAAATCAAATATGCTGACGTATTCTACAGTGCGCCATCACACTACAGCCAAGTCCTTTACTCGAATCGTTTTTACTTTTCCACCTCAGCATGTTTTGCGAGGCGGTTTCCTTGGCACGTCTTGTCAAAGCAGAGATCGTGTGCCCTTTTTACGGGATTCTCATCAACACGGACGTGGGTAACCCAATCGTGCCCGTTAGCATGTTTTCTCGATTAAAGGCGAGTCCCAAACGGTTACGGGGAGGGCTCCTGGTATTCAACCTCTTATAAAGAGACCAAGGCCTTACTCCTTTTTCCAATCTCAAACGAGTTCGCCCATCGCCTAGAGTTCCAACACCCCAGGCTCCAGATTCCAGGCGCTTCGGACCTTCGACAATGTCTGGTTCCGACCTTCAAGGCCGATGGATGCCCTCCTCCGTCATGGAGGAGGACGTGCTAAAGTTGAGAGAGGCTAAGTTCTTGACCGCTGAAATTTCGCATAGGTTGCCTGCTCAAGGGCAGGCTATTCCTAGTCCCCAGCCCGATGAGAGCGTAGTGTTCATGTCTCACTTCCTTCGGGGGTTAGGCTTCCCGATGGATCCCTTCGTGAGGGGGTTGCTGTTTTACTACGGGCGGGAATTTCATGACTTAGCTCCGGAGTCCATCCTCCACATTTCCTCATTCATCGTTGTGTGCGAAGCGTTCCTCTGTGTTACTCCTCACTTCAGATTATGGCTCAAGACTTTTGGATTGGAGCCGAAGATGATCGAGGGGCGGCACGCAGAGTGCGGAGGTGCTGTCATAAGTAAGAATGCTGATGCTCCATGGCCCGAGGTCTCCTTTCAAGAAGAGCTCGGCTTGTGGCAACGAGAATGGTTCTATATCACCGCTCCCAGGAGCGCCAAGTGGGCGGCGCCTCTTGCCTTTCGCTTGGGTCCCCCATCACGGCTAGCGTCATGGGTCAACAAAGGATTAGATTGGGGTTTGCCCAAAGACGTGCCCCTGTTACAGGGCCGAATTAAGGATCTCTTGGAAGGAGACCTTAGTTTGGTCAAGGTGATGCAGGTCATGCTGATTCGCCGAATATTGCTCGGCAAACGTCGCCCCCTTCGCCTGTGGGAGTTTAATCCAGAGGGACCGCGAGCTGTCCAGAATTTTATGGGCGCAACGCCCGCGTAGATGTATAGAATGTTCTTCGGATCACAAGAGATGTGTCCGGATTTAACCGAGGACGCAGGCCTAAGCTGCCATCGCCCGGATACTCAAGTAAGCAACCATGTGCCCGGACCTTCTATCCGTATAATTGTCATAAACTTGCCCCTAAAAGAGCCGTCCTTTTAAACAGGAGTGGATAGCAAAGGAGAAGCTGATCAGGTGTCCGGCTCCCCTTCCTGAAACCAGGCCGGATCCCGTGTTGGTCAGGATGCTGGAGATAATGCCTTTGGAGGGGGAGGACAAGGAAGCTATGGCCTCCTCGAAGGAGGCTGCTTCGAAGGGAGGAACCAACAATTCCTCTCCTAAGGGGAAGAAGAGAGCTGCCTCTGACGACCCAGAAACCATGGCCTCAAAACGGGGGAGAAAATCCTCGTCAGAGGGTCCGACGCCAGGGAGTTCCTTGGCCGGACTACGCCCTCAAGGGGATCAGCCCTCCAGCGAGCCGTAAGTGGAGAAAAGATTTTCCTTTTGAGGGATGAGAGAAATCCTTGATTTTATATCTGAGAAGATTAACCGAAATTTTACCTTGTAGATCGGACCTCAGCCCTTCGCAGCAGAGCTCGTCTTCGGGGGATCTTCTTCCGGAGATGATGGAGAGCGGAACGCCTCCCCCTGCCGTGCCGCCCAGCGAGGCGGGTGACCCTGAGGTGTCATCGCGGAGGGTTTCTCCGAATCTGGCAGGGGCGGAAGATAGCTATGTGTCCCCCCGAGGCTCTCCGCGTCCAGCCTTCGAAAGAGGCCATAGGACAAGTCCGGCACCGTCTGGTGCTTGGTCGGAGGAACTAAAGATTCTGCTGGGGCGAGCTTCTATCTCAGAAGAGCACTGTGCATTGACGGGCACCGTGATTGAAAGGATTTCATCCGCAGAAAGCGGATTGCATGAGGCCGTCAAAAGTTTACTGACGGGTTTTGAGGTACGTTAGATAATGTAAACTTTTGTCAGTTGTGCATAAGTAAGATGCGCCCTGTGTAGATAGTAGCCCCTGAGACTCTGTGCGGTGTCAAGAAATGACGGCATGCAGAGGATCAAAATCCCAGGTCTAAGATGTCGCCTTTGAATGTAGGTGGCGAGGTGTCCGGAATCAAGCCGAATTGATGATGTGGCCGAACTAAAGCGGCAACTGGACGTGGCAGATGCCGACATCGCGCTTGTCAACAAGCGGCTTGATGAGGCTCAAGGTATTTAATTCTTCGGGCGGCATCAGGTAAGAGGAGCTTCATGCCAGTGTCTTACAATGTGTGTGCTTGAGGCAGATGGTACGGCCGCCGTGGAGAATCTTAGGGCAGAACTTGCCCGAGCTAAGGAGCAAGCCAGAAAAAGCGATGCGGCTGCCGAGAAGGCCCTTGAAGAGTTGAGAGCCGAACAGGCTGCTCACTGCCGAAGCAAAGAAGAGATGGCCGAGATGGCCGAGAAGTTAAAGAGCGCTGCAGACCGTTGCAAACTTCTTGAGAAAGAAGACCGGGCGAGACAGACGGATTTAGAGAAGGCCGTTGCCGATGCCAAGGATGCTCGCTCTGTGATGAGAGCTGCAAAGGAGGAGCTGCGTCAGGCTGAACAGATTGCGGCTGGAAAGCTCTTTATGCTGCGGAGGAAGTTTTGTGATCCGAAGTTTGCTCCGTTGGACCGGATGTGGAGTGTGGAGGACACCTATCTGGATTTGGCAGCAAGTGCTGCTGATGCGACCGAACATTTTTGAGATCTAAAAGATCGCGAAGTGGAAAAGCTTTTCTGGTCACAGTTCCACAATCCAGAGCGTCCATTGGCAGTGGACGATCACCTGGCTCAATGGGCCGAGCTGAATAGATTGGCTTGGGAGATCGGAGCCGAAGAGTTATTTTAGCTTGGTGCAGCAATTCCTTGACGCGGTGCCGCGTATTAATGCAATGAAGAGGTCAGCATGCATAGAGGGCGCAAGGATGGCTCTTGCCCGTGTTAAGACATACTGGGCAGAGATGGAGACCACCATTGTTGCATCCCGAGATTCGGACAAAAGCTGAGTACCTTCCGAGAACTATTTTTAGGAAGTCCTTGAAGGTGCTCGGGTAATAGAGACGCAGTGCTCGAAAGATTCTATGTTATGATAGCATATGTAATTGAAAAGTAGTATTTTGATAAACTGTAGTGGCCTTTTTTATACTTGTGCCTTCAAGTATTGTGAACACCTTCTATGCGGCCGTTTTAAGATATATATATATATATATATATATATATATATATATATATATATATATGTACAAAATTTGAAAGATGGCAGTCATTGGCTTCAGCCCCCACGCACATAGTGCGGGGGTGCTCGCAGAAGACGCCTTTTCACACTTAACCCAACGTCTTGGTCCTACAAAGGAGGTGATAGCGCAGCGGGCCAGGCAACTGGACTATAATGCTTTAACACTTTCACTTAGCCATAGGAGTTTGACAATGAGACTCTTTAGGTAGCTCCTTGGTGGCAACTGCGCTCCTCCGAATTCGGGGTGCGTATGTGCCTAACCGGGAAGCGGCCCTTCGTTAAAGCAGAGGAATCCGATAGATTCCGATAGATCATCGAGTGGCTGACCAGTCTCACGCTACATCATGACAGTCAGTTTTCGGCTTTCTCTACTGAGGTGCTCGCCCTGGCCGAACCGGGGGCACAATCGCAGTAGTTCTCCTGGTGCTACCTTAGCCGATAGAGCGGAACGTAAGGTAGCCAAACTCAGGAGCCGGGCAACCCAACATTTGACCAAAGACATGATTCGGAGCTGATGCATATAATGCCAAAACTCGCGACGCCGAACACTCCCTAAGGTGTTCGGTCTTTATGAGTGCGGGTGAAACAACACTCTTTATTAAAAAAGCCCCTAGTGTCCAGGTACGCGCAAAAATTCTGACGTGGCCACATGCCAAGACGCCAGCCTCCTCCTTGGTTATATTAGAAAGAAAAAACCAGGGGATGTGTAGCAACAAGAGACAGTAAAAAAGGTTTACGCAGGGTCTTAATCTAAAAAGAATCCTTTAGGACGGGTCCCTACTGCATGTCTGCGCCTGTGTCTCCGTTGTGCCGTATCCTGGACGGGCGCCGCACGACGTTCATCTGTAAAAGAGAGGAACTGAGTTGAAAACGGGTCGTGCCGACAAAGTTTAGAATAAGCAAGTATAATGTAAGATATATGAGATTGAGCTTTATTGTCTCTTATTGTATATGCGTGGAGCCCCTAGTGTGGGGGTATATGGCTTCTAGGCCTGCATCAATGATGATTTTGCACCGAACTCGTCTATCCGCGTTCGTGGTCTTGAATGACCTATTTTGAAGTTTATTGGCCGGTGAGGCCATTTTGCTGTGGGGCTGTTAAAGCGGCCGCACAGTCCTCCGCTTGGGGAGGTGCACTTTAGTGCTTCCCCTTCAAAGAGATGATGCCTCGTGGACCGGGCATCTTGAGCATAAGAGATGCATAATGCGGTATTGCGTTAAAGCGAGCGAAAGCTTCGCGTCCTAGTAGTTCTTGATAGCGACTTGAGAACGGGACGATATGGAAGGTCAGCTTTTCATGGCGGAGGTTATCGGCAGAGCCGAATGTGACTGTGAGCCGAAGAAAACCCGTAGAATGGGTGTCCGGACTAGGTATTACCCCTTGAAAGGAGGTTCTGCTGCGGTGGATTCTTGCTGGGTTTATCCCCATGTGCTGGATTGTATCCTGATATATCAGGTTTAGTCCACTGCCGCCATCCATAAGGACATTTGAAAACTGGAGTCCGCCAATTATTGGATCGAGTATCAAGGCAGTCCAGCCTACATTCTTGATATTCCTAGAATAATCTAGCTGATTGAAGATGATCGGTTTTGACAACCAGTGGCGGGACCCTTTGGGGATGGGCCGTGTGGTGCGTACCTTTACGGGTGCCGCATGTTTTGTTATGTGAAGTGAGTTCACTATTTTGACTTCTTGTGGGAAGTTCTTTTGTTTCCTGGTGCTCTGCTTTTGGGGTTCATCCTCGTCTTCGCTTGGTGTGTCGAGCCCCTTGTGTTCGGCATTGAGTCTGCCGGATTGTTTGAAAACCCAACAGTCTCTGTGGGTATGGTTAGCAGGCTTCTGGGGAGTACTGTGTATCTGACATATCCTGTCCAGGATTTTATTTAGGTTGGATGGATCGTCCCTGTTATCCTGGGGGGGCGATTTTTCCTGATTTTGTCGTGAGCCTTTGAATCCGGCATTGACTGTTGTGCTCTTCGGATTTTTGTCCTTAGTCCAGCGACGGTCCTTGTTGCGTCGCGGTTTTCTGTTTCCATCCCTAGTTTTGGATGTACTTGGGTTGCTGGGGCTGCACCTTGCCAACCAGCTGTCCTCCCCTGCACAAAAGCGGGTCATGAGGCTTGTTAGTGCGGCCATTGTTCTTGGATTTTCTTGGCCGAGGTGTCTGGCGAGCCATTCGTCTCGGACATTATGCCTGAAAGCTGCTAAGGCTTCGGCGTCCGGACAGTCGACTATCTGATTCTTTTTAGTGAGGAATCTATTCCAGAACTGCGAAGCTGATTCTCCGGGTTGTTGAGTTATGTGACTAAGATCGTCTGCATCCGGGGGACGGACATAGGTACCTTGAAAGTTTGCTCGGAAAGCATCCTCGAGCTCTTCCCAGCTTCCAATTGTGTTTTCTGGAAGGCTTTTAAGCCAATGCCGGGCTGGCCCTTTAAGCTTAAGGGGTAGATATTTTATGGCGTGGAGAGCATCTCCTCTAGCCATGTGTATGTGGAGGATATAATCCTCGATCTAGACTCCAGGGTCTGTTGTTCCATCATATGCCTCTATGTTTACGGGTTTGAATCCCTCTGGGAATTCATAGTCCAGGACCTCATCGGTGAAACATAGGGGGTGTGCGGCGCCCCTGTATTTGGGTGTGCCGGATTCTGATGATGGCTTCGTGGCATTGCTTACGAGAGCTTGCTTTCTTGGCCCATAAATGGACCTGACTGGGCCATTATGCGAATCCTTAAGTGGGTCGCATGCCGATTTAGGTGCGGCGTCGCTTGCCGCTTTATGGGGTCGTCTATCCGACCGTGTGGCTTTTTCATTTTTTGAATGCGAGGGCTCTAGGGCCTCTTCATTGAATTCAGGCAGTAGCTTTCTTTTCGGAGAGCTTTTAGTGCGGCGACTGCCGCCGTACTTATCTGTGGTATTGATTACTTTGCTCCATCTAATCCGGAGTGCATCTTCCGCTGTTTTTAGCTTCTGCTTCTGCTTTTTTAGGCTGCGTGCAGTTGCAACGAGTCTCTCGTGGAGATTCTTCTGCTCCATAGGTTTATTAGGCGTGAGGTTGTCTGGAATGCCGTTTTCGCCGGTGGTGGGATGTTTGGTTTCTCTATCCGTGTTTCCCTGTTCGGACGATTGCTCTAAGGCCTGCTCGTCGTCTACCGGCTCGTCCTACTCTATGGCTGGGTTTTTGTCGAGGCGGGGCTTGGGTCTGCGTTTACGCCGATGCTTTGATTGCTTTTCGGGGGGTCGATCTCCCATCCCATCCCCTTTTTCCTCGTTGTCACTTCCTTTAGGGGTATCCACCATGTACACATTGTGGGATGAGGTGGCTGTCCAATGCCCTATGGGCGTTGGTTCGTTGGTATCTCCTGCATCGTCATCCATGCTGTCGATGTCTCCGAAGTCGCAGTTGAGCACGTCGTTTAAATTATCGACAGTGGCTACCAAGTGGGTGGTGGGTGGGCTTTGAATTTCTTCATCGTCCGTATCCCATCCTCGCTGACCGTAATCCGGCCAGGGCTCTCCTGATAAAGAGAGAGACTTTAGAGAATTCAGGATGTCGCCGAAGGGCGGGTGCTGAAAGATGTCCGCGGCGGTGAACTCCATTATTGGCGCCCAATCGGGTTCGATCGGCAGGGACGCGAGGGGTTCGGTGTTTGGAGAGGAATCTGGCTCCTTGGAGTCACGGGCCGTGCAGAGTGCGTGGCTGGCGTTTGGCTTGATCGCCTTTGAGATTACAGCCCCCGAGGTGACGTCCAACCGCTCACCCTCGGTTGGCGCAGCTGGCTCCAAATTAAGGGTCAGAGCCGGTGCGTTTGCGGCCTCCAGGGTACTGTTCGGCGACAGAGCTAGATCATGCCCCACGAGACAGTGCGGCGCGCTTGGCTGTGGCTCGAATCCGTTGAAGATCAAATCTCCGTGGATGTCTGTCGTGTAGTTTAGGCTTCCAAACCTGACTTGATGGCCAGGGGCGTAACTTTCGATCTGCTCCAGGTGGCCAAGTGAATTGGCCCACAGTGCGAAGCCGCCGAAGATGAAGATCTGTCCGGGAGAAAAATCTCACCCTGGACCGCATCGTCGTTGATGATCAAAGGAGCCATCGGGCCTAAAGGCGACGACACAGAGGAACTCTCAATGAAAGCACCAATGTCGGTGTCAAAACCGGCGGATCTCGGGTAGGGGGTCCCGAACTGTGCGTCTAGGCCGGATGGTAACAGGAGGCAGGGAACACTTTGTTTTACCCAGGTTCGGGCCCCCTCGATGGAGGTAATACCCTACTCCTGCTTGATTAATATTGATGATATGGGTAGTACAAGAGTAGATCTACCACGAGATCAAGGAGGCTAAACCCTAGAAGCTAGCCAATGGTATGATTGTTGTGTATGGAGTTGATCGCCTACGGACTACAACCCTCCGGTTTATATAGACACCGGATAGGGTTAGGGTTACACAGAGTCGGTTACAATGGTAGGAGATCTTGAATATCCGCATCGCCAAGCTTGCCTTGCACGCCAAGGAAAGTCCCATCCGGACACGGGACGAAGTCTTCAATCTTGTATTTTCATAGTCCAGGAGTCCGGCCGAAGGTATAGTCCGGCTACCCGAACACCCCCTAATCCAGGACTCCCTCAACCATGTTGGTGGGGAATGCGTCGACCGACGCGGTGTCGGAGTCGACCAGCATCGGGTCGGTGGAGCCTACGGACTCCAAGTCTATGGCAGGCTCGCCGGAAACATGGAGTTGATCAAGGAGGCCCGCGAGGAGGTTTTTGGGGCCGCCTGCGCCTGCGTCAGATGCAGGTTTGTCGGAGAGGCGGACCTCACCAACAAGTTCGGCCAAGGAACTGGCTGCGTAGGCGATATCAACACCGCGCAGCGCGTCGACGCAAACTTCGTCTGGCGTGCCTGGTTGGCTGCGCTCGCCAGGGAGGAAAGGGGTTCCCGTCCAGAACAGATTTCCGGACGGCGGTGCACCAAGCCCCACGGTGGGCGCCAAATGTCGGGGTTTTGGTGCGACATATGCCAACGGATGGCTTATCATGGTGGGGGCGAGTAGAACGTCGCCGGTGCCTGGAAACGGGATGAGGAGAAGACATGCACGCCGGCCAATCTTACCCAGCTTCGGGGCTCTCCGGGGAGATAATACCCCTACTGCTGCTCTACGGGGTCTCCGCATGATCACTAGGGTCAAGTGTTTACACGGTTGCTCCTTGAGCTGTGTCTGGTGGTAGGAGAGGGCAAGGCCAGCTCTCTCCTTCTATCTGGTATGGTATAGAACTACTGGGATCCAACCCTTTGCATGGGTGCCCTGGGGGGTTTATATAGGCCTACCCCCAGGGGTACAATGGTAATTCGACTGGGCACGGGCCCAGCCGT
Source organism: Triticum aestivum (assembly GCF_018294505.1). Taxonomy (NCBI): domain Eukaryota; kingdom Viridiplantae; phylum Streptophyta; class Magnoliopsida; order Poales; family Poaceae; genus Triticum; species Triticum aestivum. The sequence continues at coordinate 105,858,145 of NC_057800.1, read as the reverse complement.
TAGTGCCTCTGACCTCCGACTTCTCCGCCGACTGCTGGGCCCGCCGATTGGTGGGCCCCGCCGACTGGTCTGGTACGGAGCCGACAGGCTGCGTCCGCCGTGGGCGGGTCTTGCCGGCTACTGATTACTGTAGCCGTGCTCCTGATGACACAAGCTTGGTCATGGGGTCGTGGCAATAGCCCTGCCGCCTGGCGGGCAATCACTGTGGCTACTCCCCATCTCTTCTTGATTAATGGCGCGTGGGCCCCGGGGGAGGGCTCGGTCGACTCCCCCGGGCCGACTCTCGACGGGTCCAATTGGCGGTTCTCCCACCGTCTCCCGAGGTCTCGCTGACTGGTGGGCCCCGCTGCCTCCAGGCCGTACAGACAAGCCATCGTGGGCGCAGGACCCGGTACAGTGCTGGTGATGTCAGGGTCGGCCGGGCAACAGTGCCACGCCGCAGGGAGATCTTCCCAAGTACGGCATGCTGTAGGCATGCCTGCCCTTGGTAAGGGGTGGGGAGTGAGCTTCATTGTAGCCACGCCCCTGCCCCGTCCCCTTCGATGAGGTCACGGTTTGTTGAAGTCGCCGGCCGACTCCCCGAAGCCGGCTTCTCTGGAAGTCGCCCCTTGGACTCGGCCGTGAGCAGGCAGTCGGCCGCCTTGCCGTAGACTCCCCAGGAGGCGGCTCTTCGCCCTGTGGTCTTGAGGGGCGCAGCCTGCCCTGATGTCTTGAAAGGTTATGGGTCTCGGGTTGGCCTACCCGTGGCCCATTACTCCGACACTTCCTGAGGGAAACGTGCCTAGAAGCACCCCTCCAAATGGTGCCCGAGCGCCTCCCTTGCGACCTTGGCAAAGTCGGTGGCTCTCCAAGAAAGATCCCCCGAGCCCTGCCTGAGGAGGGCACCGGGCGCGCTGAGGGAGTCCTGGATTAGGGGGTCTCCGGACAGCCGGACTATATCCTTTGGCCGGACTGTTGGACTATGAAGATACAAGATTGAAGACTTCGTCTTGTGTCCGGATGGGACTCTACTTGGCGTGGAAGGCAAGCTAGGCAATATGGATATGGATATCTCCTCCTTTGTAACCAACCTTGTGTAACCCTAACCCTCTCCGGTGTCTATATAAACCGAAGGGTTTTAGTCCGTAGGACAACAATCACAACATACAATCATACCATAGGCTAGCTTCTGGGGTTTAGCCTCTCTGATCTCGTGGTAGATCTACTCTTGTACTACCCATATCATCAATATTAATCATGCAGGACGTAGGGTTTTACCTCCATCAAGAAGGCCCGAACCTAGGTAAAACATCGTGTCCCCTGCCTCCTGTTACCATCCAGCCTAGACGCACAGTCCGGGACCCCATACCCGAGATCCGCCATTTTTTACACCGACATTGGTGCTTTCATTGAGAGTTCCTCTGTGTCGTCGTCGTTAGGCTTGATGGCTCCTACTATCATCGATAGAGATGCGGTGCAGGGTGAGACTTTTCTCCCCGGACAGATCTTCGTATTCGGCGGCTTTGCACTGCGGGCTAATTCGCTTGGCCATCTGGAGCAGATTGAAAGCTACGCCCCTGGCCGTCGGGTCAGATTTGGAAGTTTGAACTACACGGCCGACATCCGCGGAGTCTTGATCTTCGACGGATTCGAGCAGCCGGACACAATGCACTGTCATGATGGGTATGACCTAGCTCTGTCACCGAGCAGTACCCCAGAGGCTGCGCCCTCATCAGCTCCGACCCTTAGCTCGGAGCCAACTGCGCCAATCGAGGACGGGTGGTTAGACACCGCCTCATGGGCTGCAGTCTGAACAGCGATCGAGCCGAACACCAGCCTAACCCTCTGCGCAGCTCGTGACTCCAAGGTGTCGGACTCTTTTCCGGACTCTGAACCATCTGCGCCCCTGCCAATCGAATCCGATTGGGCGCCGATCATGGAATTCACCACCGCGGATATCTTTCAGCACTCGCCCTTCGGCGACATTCTGAATTCACTAAGGTCTCTCTCTCTTTGTCAGAAGAGCCCTGGCTGGACTATGGTCAACAGGATTGGGATGCGGACGACGAAGAAATTCGACGCCCACCCACCACCCATTTCGTAGCCACTATCGATGATTTAACCGACATGCTCGACTTCGACTCCGAAGACATCGACGGTATGGACGACAATGTAGGAGACGAACATGAACCAGCGCCTATAGGGCACTGGAAAGCCACCTCATCATATGACATATACATGGTGGATGCACCCAACGAAGGCAATGGCGACGAGATAGCGTAGGATGACCCCTCCAAGAAGCAACCCAAGCGCCAACGTCAGCGGCGCCGCTCTAAGTCCCGCCAAAGCAAAAGTGGTGATACCGGCACAGGAGATAATAACACTTCGGATAGTGCCGAAGACAACAACAATCCCCTCCAGCAATATTTAGAGCAGGAGGATGAAGGAGCCAGCTCTCCTGAGAGAGCGGCAGATGGAGAGGAGGAGGATGACAATTACATGCCCCCCTCCGAAGACGAGACAAGCCTCGGCGATGGTGAATTCGTCGTACTAGAGGATCCCGTCGAACAAGAGCGCTTCAAGCGCCGGCTTATGGCCACGGCAAATAGCCTGAAGAAAAAGCAGCAGCAGCTTCAAGCTGATCAAGATCTGCTAGCTGACAGATGGACTGAAGTCCTCACGGCCGAGGAATATAAACTCGAGCGCCCCTCCAAGAATTACCCAAAGTACAGGTTACTACCCCGATTGGAGGAAGAAGCGTATGATACGGTTGATCAGCCACCTCGTGGCCGCGATAGAGAGGCATTCCAGCCAAAAGCTCAAAGGACCAGCGCGGCATTGGCTTAACAGCTTGCCAGCAGACTCCATTAGCTATTGGGAAGATCCGGAAGCCCCATTCCTTGACAACTTTCAGGGCACTTATGTGCGACCACCAGACGCCGATGACTTGAGCCACATAATTCAGCAGCCAGAAGAGTCGGCCAGGAAATTCTGGACATGGTTCCTTACAAAGAAAAATCAAATCGTCGACTGTCCGGATGCGGAGGCCTTAGCGGCTTTCAAACACAACATCCGAGACGAGTGGCTAGTCCGGCACCTTGGTCAGGAAAAGCCGAAATCTATGGCAGCTCTCACGACGCTGATGACCCGCTTTTGTGCGGGAGAAGATAGCTGGCTGGCTCGCAGCAATAACATATCAAAGAACCATGGTACTTCAGATACCAAGGACGGCAATGGCAGGCCACGTCGCAACAAACATAAGCACCGCATTAACAGCGAAAATACTAAGGATACGGCAGTCAATGCCGGATTCAAAGGCTCTAAACCCGGTCAGTGGAAAAAGCCATTCAAACAAAGTACGCCGGGTCCGTCCAGCTTGGACCGTATACTTGATCGCTCGTGTCAAATACACAGCACCCCAGACAAGCCAGCCAATCACACCAACAGGGATTGTTGGGTGTTCAAGCAGGCCGGCAAGTTAATTGCCGAAAACAAGGACAAGGGGCCGCATAGTGATGATGAGGAGGAGCCCTGGCAGCCGCACACCGGAGGGCAGAAGAGGTTTCCCCCGCAAGTGTGGACGGTGAACATGATATACGCGACCCACATCCCCAAGAGGGAGCGGAAGCGTGCGCTCAGGGACGTATATGCGTTGGAGCCAGTCGCCCCAAAATTCAACCCTTGGTCCTCCTGTCCGATCACCTTCGATCGTAGGGACCATCCCACTAGTATCCGTCATGGCGGATTTACCACACTGGTCCTAGACCCAATCATTGACGGATTCCACCTCACTCGAGTCCTTATGGATGGCGGCAGCAGCCTGAACCTGCTTTATCAGGACACAGTGTGCAAAATGGGTATAGGCCCCTCAAGGATCAAACCCACAAAAACGGCCTTTAAAGGCGTCATTCCAGGTGTGGAGGCCCATTGCACAGGCTCAGTTACATGGGAAATGGTCTTCGGATCCCCGGATAATTTCCGAAGCAAAGAGTTAATCTTCGATATAGTCTCGTTCCGCAGTGGTTATCACGCGCTGCTCGGGCGATCCGCATTCGCTTGATTCAATGCGATACTGCATTATGCATACCTCAAGCTCAAGATGCCAGGACCTCGCGGAGTTATTACAGTCAATGGAAACACAGAGCGCTCTCTCTGAACAAAGGAGCACACCGCGGCCCTCGCAGCAGAAGCGCAAAGCAGCCTCTCAAGGCAATAAACTAGTTCGGCGCTTCAAAGCCCGGACACCTTCAAGCGCGCTCGGGGAAATCGGCAAATAGACCACCTGGCACGATCTGAGCTCGCGTAGCAATACGGCGGCCACCCCAATCCCAGCCCAATGGCAAAACTCGTGCCGCGCGTACATAATTACGCATTAAAAATACCATGGGCACAGGTGGGGAGGGGGGCACAACTGCGGCACGCCGCAAGATGCGGCTTAAATCGCACTAGGGGCTTCCCATTTGGTTATTTTTCTTTTTTTCAGGACCTTAATCTTTGGAAACACTGTCCGGCAGCACTATTGCCGAACACATGATGCAGCAACCAAGGAGGCAGACAGCTACATCATACCACGGAATTCCCAGGTTGATTACAGTAATGAGCGAAATATTCGATTTAATATCATTCCTCAGCTCGCCCTTGGAGGGACATAGTCCTACTCTTTGCTTATCGCACTATCTGTATCACTCAGCTTTAACGCAATTTTTTAATAAACAATGCATGCCATTACGACTATTATTGCATTCTTGTTATATATATATATATATATGTGTGTGTGTGTGTGTGTGTGTGTGTGTTCATTAATGACGCCTTGCAACCGTACACCTTGGTACGGCTAATACACCAGGGGCTTACGTACCTCACAATACGGTGTGAAAAGTCCGAACACTTTCACTAGTGCGGCACCTCGAACTTATAGCATTATGCATCAGCTCCGAATCATGTCTTTGGTCAAATGTTTGGTTTGCCCGGCTCCTATGTTTTGGTACCTTACGTTCCGCTCTATCGGCTAAGGTAGCGCTAGGAGAACTACTGCGATTGTGCCCCGGTTCTGCTGGGTTCAGCATGTTAGTAGAGAAAGCTAAAACTGACTGTCAGGATAAGGCGAGAGACTGGTCGCTGTTCGGCAAGGTTTTCGAGTCCCTAAAGACTTATGCCGCTTAGAGCGAGGGGCCGGCCCTGTCCGGCTTAAAGGCGTGTATCGCGCCCCAAATTCGGCCTTCCGAATACCAGGGGCTTCGCTGAAATTCAAAATTATAGAATTCTATTGCTAAGTGAGAGTGATAAAGCATTATTAGTCTGGTTGCCTTGTTCGCTGTGCTGAGCACCTCCCTCGAAGGTCCCAAACATGGGAACACGAGTGCTCAGGTTTATCCCGAACACCCTAGCACTCGCGGCATGGGGGCAGAAGCCGAGGACTAGCCATCTCTCAGATTGGATAAACAGCCAAACAGAAGGTAATATTTTAAATTCAAACAAGTGTTGCATAGCGCATACGAAACAAGTTTTCATAAATACAGGATAAAACGAGCAAGTCTCATTCAAATATTACATCTTTTGAACACTCATCCGCGATGAGATGGGCACCCGGCAGAAGACCCTCATAGTACATCTCGGGGTGGCGGTGCTCCTTGCCCTCCGGCGGCCCCTCCTTGATCAGTTTCACGGCGTATAGCTTGACCCATTGCAATTTCACACGGGAGAAAGCCCGGCGTGCACCTTCAATGCAGACAGATCGCTTGACGACCTCCAGCCGCGGGCAGGCATCTACAAGCCGCCTCACCAGGCCGAAGAAGCTATTCGGAAGGGCGTCGCCAGGCCACAGCCGGACTATAAAACGTTTCATGGCCCGATCGGCCGCCTTATGTAGCTCGACCATCTGCTTCAGCTGGTCGCTCATTGGCGCCGGGTGTTCGGCCTCAGCATACTGAGACCAGAACAACTTCTCCGTTGAGCTTCCATCCTCGGCCTGGTAAAATTGTGCGGCATCGGACACACTGCGGGGCAAATCTGCGAATGCTCCTGGAGAGCTCCGGATTCGGGTAAGTAATCGATAATTTACTTTTACATGCTTGATTTGCATATAGAAAGCCTTACCCGCTGCTATCTTCTTCATTGCGTCGATCTCCTGGAGGGCCTTTTGGTCTTCAGCCTTGGAACTTCTTGCGCTCTCGAGGGCCGCAGCAAGCTTAGACTCTCGCGTCTTTGAGTCAAGCTCCAATGCCTCGTGCTTCGCCACGAGAGCCTGGAGCTCTTCCTGCACCTCACCCACCCGAGCCTCGAGCTTCTCTCGCTCGGTGCGCTCCTTGACCGCTATATCCTCGGCCTTGGTTAGCACTTGCTTCAGGGTCGCCACCTCGGTCGTGGCCCCTGGCAAATATACGTTGATCCTGTCATTTTGCAATCGCGTCTTCTTTTATATATACATATTTATAGACAGGGTATTACTTACCCTTGTTCTCCTCGAGCTGCCTCTTGGCAAGGCCGAGCTCTTTCCTGGACCCCTCGAGGTCCTGCTTCAGTACGGCGACCTCTGCAGTCAGTGTGGCGGAGGCCAGCAGCGAAGCCTGCATATGCATATTGACATACTTATATTAGACTCCTGCGATATTATTTGATCCTCTGCTCGGCTTTTCTTTGTGAACACCGAACAAAGCATCAGGGGCTACTGTCTATGCAGTAATATTTCTACTACATTTTAAAACACTTACCTCAAAGCCTGTTAGAAGGCCGGCATAGGCTTCGGTCAATCCGCTCTTGGCGGACTGAACCTTTTGGATCACCACACTCATGATAGTGCGATGCTCCTCGTCGATGGAAGCGCTGCGAAGCGCTTCTAGCAGATTGTCCGGTGCTTCTGGATGGACAGAGGTCACCGGCACAAGCGTCTTGCCCCTCTTAGAAGGAGGCCGCCTGCCCGAGCCCAGAACCGCTAGAGGGTCCGACGCGGTGTTCGGCTGAGGGCCGAACTCGGAGCTCTCAGGGGCCCCGTCCCCTCGGCACCCGGAGTCCGGAAGGTTGCCTTGAGGCGCCTCTAGGACTGTCTCCCCTTGACCCGGTGCCTCTTGAGACAGCACCTCGACGTCGTCAGCAGGATGAGGGGAGGTGGCGGTCTGGACTGGATCGCTATCCATGTCCGACGAGCCTAGGGAGCCGTCCGATGATACATCGATGCTGGTTCGCAGCGGCCTGCATAATCATGTTCGGCGTTAGGGAAAGTAGTGCGACAAAGGAATTCTACGAGTCACTCTGGTATCCGAATACTTACGATCTCCCAGGGGCTTGGCCCTGGGCAACCACTTGTCTTCGTCTTCGTCGGCGGCAGTGGAGCTGTCCGGAAGGAGAGTCCTTCCCTTCTTGGACCCTTCGCCCCCCAGTTAGGGCGGCCTTCCTTTTCTTATCTCCCCTTGCAGGAGGGGGAGCATTTTCTTCTTCTTCCTCGTCTTCTGGGGAGGAGTGCGCCGCAGAGTCATCGGACGGTGAGTCCGACGACACCTGGCGTCGGGAACTCTTTCGGGTTCCCTTGGCCTTCTTGGTCTTCTCCGGAACCATATAAGGAGCCGGAGTCAGCATATTCGCCAAAAGAGCGTCTGCTGGGCCTTCGGGCAAAGGAGCCAGACAATTGATCTGTCCGGCCGTCTCCTGCCAGTCCTGTCAAAGGTACGGGAGTTTAGATCCCGCATGGAGTCAACATATAAAAAATAAGTATCCTGCGAGAGGTAGAGCAGCTTACCTCTTTGGCTTGGCGATTTGTACTGAATCCACGATCCTCGGTAATGGGAGGGGGGACCTCGGCGGTTTTGAACAGCACCCTCCAGGTATCTTCGTGAGTTGTGTCGAAAAGCCTGTTCAGAGTTCGGTGCCACGCCCGGTCGAACTCCCACAAGTTGAACTCTCGTTGTTGGCACGGGAGAATCCGGTGGTGGAGCATGACCTGGACCACGTTGACAAGTTTGAGCTTCTTGTTCACCATGTTTTGAATACATGTTTGGAGTCCGGTCAGCTCTTCTGAACTACCCCAGGACAGGCCCTTCTCTTTCCAGGAGGTGAGCCGCATGGGGATGCCAGATCGGAACTCGGGGGCCGCTGCCCATACAGGGTCGCGCGGCTCGGTGATGTAGAACCACCCCGATTGCCACCCCTTTATGGTTTCCACAAAGGAGCCCTTGAGTCATGTTACGTTGGGCATCTTGCCCACCATGGTGCCTCCGCACTCTGCCTGGCGGCTGCCCACCACCTTCGGCTTGACGTTGAAGGTCTTCAACCATAAGCCAAAGTGGGGCTTGATGCGGAGGAAGGCCTCCCACACGACGATAAACGCCGAGATGTTGAGGATGAAGTTTGGGGCCAGATCGTGGAAATCCAGGCCGTAATAGAACATGAGTCCTCGGATGAATGGATGGAGAGGGAATCCCAGTCCGCAGAGGAAATGGGTGAGGAATACTGCCCTCTCATGGGGCCTGGGGGTGGGGATGAGCTGCCCCTCATCTGGGAGCTGGTGCGTGATGTCGTCGGGCAGGTATCCGGCTCTCCTCAGCTTCTTGATGTCTCCCTCCGTGATGGAGGAGACCATCCACCTGCCTCCCGCTACGGACATGGTTGGAGAAGGTTGAGGTGGGAAGTGTGGACTTGGGCGCTAGAGCTCGAATGTGCGAAAACGGATGAGCATATGAGGAAGAAGGTGTGTATAGGAAGGTGAATCCTTATCCCTTTATATGGGCGGACGAAACTGAGCGTTCCCACTTGCCTGGTAAAACTCGCTTATCCCCCAAGCGCCATAATTGGTGGCGTGGTTGGGTTACCCACGCCCGTATTGATGAGAATCCTGTAATAAGGGGACACGATCTCTGCTTTGACAAGACGTGTCGAAAAACTGCCTCGCGTTATGCGCGGGGCAGGTTAAAGGGAACAGTTCGAATAATCACCGGGCCATGACATAACGTCATGCTACCAAAACAAGCCAGCAAATTAGATCTGCGAAAATATTATTCTCTCTACGGTGGAATGTGGAACTTATTTTGCAGGATCGGACACTATCCTCGTATTCAAATTCTTCTGTGATGTATTCGGAGAAAACCCGCCTTGCAATGCCGAAGACAATACTGCATGCCGGACTCATCGTCATTGAAGCCTGGTTCAGGGGCTACTGAGGGAGTCCTGGATTTGGGGGTCTTTGGACAGCCGGACTGTTGGCCTATGAAGATACAAGATTGAAGACTTCGTCTCTTGTCCAGATGGGACTGTACTTGGCGTGGAAGGCAAGCTAGGCAATACGGATATGGATATCTCCTCCTTTATAACCGACCTTCTGTAACCCTAACCCTCTCCGTTGTCTATATAAACCTAAGGGTTTTAGTCCGTAGGACAAGAATCACAACATACAATCATACCATAGGCTAGCTTCTAGGGTTTAGCCTCTCTGATCTCGTGGTAGATCTACTCTTGTACTACCCATATCATCAATTTTAATCAAGCATGACGTAGGGTTTTACCTCCATCAAGAGGGCCCGAACCTGGGTAAAACATCGTGTCCCCTGCCTCCTGTTACCATTCGGCCTAGATGCACAGTCCGGGACCCCCTACCTGAGATCCGCCAGTTTTGACACCGACACGCGCCTTACTATGCGAGAGAGGGTGGCGCTCCTTGGTTGGGCGCGGATCCTTATGCAACACCTCCGGAGGCGCCTGCCTCCTAATGGCTTGGGCCAGGCAAAACCTTCTTCTTCTTGGGGGTCCCCTCGTGAAGTCTTCCATTCCTGTGGTCCGGGTCTTTGATTGCTGCGGCTTGGAACGCGTGCTCGAGTGAACACACTACGTCCCTTTCTTCACAGGGTATGGTGATGACTCCACCGCTTCCTGGCATCTTTAGGACATTGTATCCATGGTGAGTCACTGCCATGAACTTGGCCAGGGCTGGGTACCCGAGGATGGCATTGTATGGCAGATGGATGTAGGCGACGTCGAAGTTGATGAGCTCAGTGCGGTAGTTGTTGCGCTGCCCGAAGGTGACTGGAAGGCGAACCTGCCCTATTGGAACAGTGGAACCATCAGTGACTCCTGAGAATGGCTTGGTTGGCTGAAGCTGATCGTACGGCACTTGGAGGTTGTCGAACGTCTCGACGGACAGGACGTTGAGTCCTGCTCTGTCGTCAATGAGGGTCCTGGTGACCTGCACGTTGCTGATGACTGGGGAGCAAACCATAGGGAGGACTCCGTCCATTGCAGCGCACTTGAGCTGATCCGCTGAGCTGAACGTGATAGCGCACGCAGACCACCTGAGAGGGCGCGTGGCCTCAAGCTTGGGGAGGACTGCATTCACCTCGCAAGCAAACTGCTTGAGGATGCGCTCTGAGGCTGGGGCCTGCGTGCCACCCAAGATGCAAGCGATTGCACGCAGCTCCTGGAAGCCCCCAGCCCCCTCGTCTTGATGTTGGTCTTCGTTCCTCCTTGGCAGTGGCAGTAGAGGAGGAAGGCCTGCGTTGTCGTGTGGGCGATCCTCACGAGGCTGGTCCTGCCAGTGATCCTCGTGAGGTCGGTCACGCCACCCTTGGCGAGGGCCACGGTCTTCCCATTGTCCGCCACCTCTTCCTCCTCCTCAGCCATAGCCCTTGTCGTTGCGCTCGGGGCATCGGCCGACACGCCCATCTCTCATGGCCCTGAGCTCTTGACATTCGTTGGTGTTGTGGGTGTGGAGGTCATGGTACACGCAGTACCGGCTGCCCTTGGATGACTCAGGATGATCCCTGCCTCGCTTGGTGTCTGGCTCCACTGCAAGCACGGCAGCCCCCTTGCGCTTCACGTCATTGGCCTTGGGCTTCTTCCCTTCTGGGTCGGCAGCCAGGAGTTCGAGGAGGGAAAGGCGCCCTTCCTCAGCCCTGGCGCACTTGGTCGCCAAGTTGAACAGCTCCAGGGATGTGCACAGGTCTTCATGGATTCCTAGCTCCTCCTTCATATTGACGTCGCGTACGCCGTTGGAGAAGGCCGAGATGATGGCTTCTTCAGTCAACTTGGGGATCTTGAGGCGAGCGTTGTTGAAGCGCTGGATGTATTTTTGCAGGGTTTCCCCTTGCTGTTGCTTGATGCGGCGGAGATCGCTCACGGCCGGGGGCCGGTCGCGAGTGCCCTGGAAGTTGGCGATGAAGCGAGTGCGCATCTCGCCTCAGGAGGAGATTGTGCCAGGAGCCAGGTTCATGAGCCAGGTGCGGGCCCCGTCCTTGAGCGCCATGGGGAACCAGTTCGCCATGATCCTTTCGTCTCTGTTGGCGGCTTGGATGCATAGCTCATAGAGCTGCAGGAACTCCGCTGGGTCCGCTGTGCCATCGTAGCGAGGGGGCAGGTCAGGCTTGAACTTGCCTGGCCATGCGACGCGCATAGCTCGGGGGTGAGGGCGCGGCAGCCTGCCGTGGCCACCGGTGCCTTTTGCTGGTGCTGGGCTTGTTCCTGGGGATTACCGCGCGCTGCTACTTGGAGCAGCGCGGGGTCTTGGCGTGGAGGTGCAGGGACGCGATCTTGGCGCGCCGGCGCTGGGAGCACGCGAGCACCTTCTTGGGGATGAGGGATCTCTTGGCAGCTCCTTTCTTGCTGCGCAGGCGCCGGACGTGGAGGGTCCCGCCCTGGGGCTGCACGACTTGAAGCCAGGGTGCCTTCTTGGGGAGGAGGTGGTGGAGGCGCCTCCTGATGCCCGCCTGCTACGCAGAATGGAGGGCGAGGCAGCAAGTGGGATGGCAAGGGGGAGCCCCCTGCGGCGCTGACAAGCTCGGTGATGCGGGCGAGCTAGTCCTCGTAGAGGTTGTCGATGGGGCGGTAGTGCAAGAGCTCTCTTGCCAGGAGTAGCGCGGCGTGCGCGTCCGTGGGGGCGCGACGGGCGTGGGACGACGAAGCGGCTGGAGTTAGCGACAGTGTGGCGGTGCGGCCCTCCCGCCGTACCGAAGGATGCTGGGATGAAGCCTGCTGCTCGTTCCCCGCCGGGCCGGTGGCGGCGTTGGCGGCAGGCGACGGGGAACGACGAGGGCGTCCGCCGAAGGGCACCGTCTGGGAGACGCGGGTGGCGAGAGAAGCCCGGCGCTCGGTGCGAGCCTGATGAGCATCAGCCATGGACACAACGGAAGATCACACGCGAACAACGGAAGAAAGATTCCAGCGGACCCCTACCTGGCGCGCCAAATGTCGGATTTTGGGTTCCGGCAGACCCTTGAGGTTTGAACACTGGGGTGCGTGCGGAGATCTCTCCCCTACCGATCTACGACCAATCTCCTCGCGTGATCTAAGCTGGAAACGACGAACAACACAAGGGACACGAGATTTATACTGGTTCGGGCCACCGTTGTGGTGTAATACCCTACTCAGTGTGTGGTGTGGTGGATTGCCTTAGGGGCTGATGATGAGCAGTACAAGGGAAGAACAGCCTCGCGAGAGGTGTTCTTGAGCTGGTGCGATGAACTGCTTGGGCGAGTTCAGTCGCCTCTCTCTCTCTCTTTTTCGGTCCCTCCTTATCTGCCCCTTTCTACTCTGTGGTGGCTAGCTCTATTTATAGAGGCCCTGGGCCTCTCCCAAAATAATGAGCGGGAAGGGCGCCAACAATTGGCCATTTTGAAGGGGAACATCTAGTACAAGTTATCCTGACCAAAGGTGGTCTTCGGCTGCCAAAAGCACTGGTGATGACATCGTCTTGGGCTCCACGGTGACCTCCATCCTGCCGCTCTGTTGGTCTTGGTCTTGTTGCACCGGAATGGTAACCTTTGCCCGATGCCTTGGCCTGTGCTTGCCCCCTTTGCACCAAAGGGGAAACAAGGACACTACACAGGCCGGCGCCCGCCTGGTCGCGATCGTCATGGCTTGCGTGACGGGCTCCTCGCGAGGTATCCCCACCTTAATCTCTCCGCCTCCTCGCGAGCCTGCCTGGTGAGGCTGCCTCTGAGGAAGCTTCCGGTCATCCGCCCCGCGAGGCTTGGCCCCTCGCGAGGGTCTTGAGCTTGAGCCGATGAAGATGGGCCGCGCTGGGCCCCCACTTGAGCCACGCCGCAGGCCGCAGGCAGGCAAGTCTGGGGACCCCCGATCCCAGAACGCTGACACCAGTTGCTGATAACCGTGTTACAAAACATGATCATCACATACTATAAAATTTAGCATCATGTCTTGAACATATCACATCATAACATGCCCTGCAAAAACAAGTTAGACATCCTCTACTTTGTTGTTGCAAGTTTTACGTGGCTGCTACTGGCTGAGCAAGAACCGTTCTTACCTACGCATCAAAAACCACAACGCAGTATAGAGATTGATTTTTGATCTTTAGAAAGAACCCTGTTCATTGAATCCGATTCAACTAAAGCTGGAGAAATAGACACCCACTAGCCACCTGTGCGCGAAGCACATTGGTAGAACTAGTCTCGCATAAGCATACGCGTAATGTCGGTGTGGGCCGCTTCATCCAACAATGCTGCTGAATCAAGAATAACCTAGGGGCGGCAATCAATATGTATATACCCACGCCCACAACTCCTTTGTGTTCTACTCGTGCATATAACATCTACGCATAAACCTGGCTCGGATGCCACTGTCGGGGAACGTAGTAATTTCAAAAAAATTCCTACGCACACGCAAGATCATGGTGATGCATAGCAACGAGAGGGGAGAGTGTCGTCCACGTAACCTCATAGTCCGTAAGCAGAAGCGTTATGAGAATGCGGTTGATGTAGTCGTACGTCTTCACAATCCAACCGATCCAAGTACCGAACGTACGGCACCTCCGAGTTCGGCACACGTTTTTCTCGGTGACATCCCACAAACTCTGATCCAGCAGAGCTTCGAGGGAGAGTTCTGTCAGCACGACGGCGTGATGACGGTGATGATGATGCTACCGACGCAGGGCTTCGCCTAAGCACTGATATGATATGACCGAGGTGGATTATGGTGGAGGGGGACACCGCACATAGCTAAAAGATCAACTAATCAACTTCTATCGATCATGGGGTGCCCCCCTCCCCGTATATAAAAGAGTGGAGGAGGGGGAGGGCCGGCCCTGTACTATGGCGCGGCCTGGGGAGTCCTACTCCCACTGAGAGTAGGATTCCCCCCTTCCATGTAGTAGGAGTAGGAGAGAAGGAAAGGGAAATGAGAAGAGAAGGAAAGGGAAATGAGAAGAGAAGGAAGGAGGGGGCGCCACTCCTCCCCCTAGTCCAATTCGGACTAGGCCTTGGGGGGCGTGCAGCCTCCCCTCTCTCTTTCCCCTAAAGCCCAATAAGGCCCATTTACTCCCCGGCAAATTCCCGTAACTCTCCGGTACACCGATAAATACCCGAACCACTCAGAACCTTTCCGATATCCGAATATAGCCTTCCAATATATCGATCTTTACGTCTCGAACATTTCGAGACTCCTCCTCATGTCCCTGATCTCATCCGGGACTCCGAACAACCTTCGGTACATCAAAACACATAAACTAATAATACCGATCGTCACCGAACGTTAAGCGTGCGGACCCTACGGGTTCGAGAACTATGTAGACATGATCGAGACTCATCACCGGTCAATAACCAATAGCGGAACCTGGATGCTCGTATTGGGTCCTACATATTCTACGAAGATCTTTATCGGTCAAACCACATAACGGTATACGTTGTTCCCTTTGCCATCGGTATGTTACTTGCCCGAGATTCGATCGTCGGTATCTCAATACCTAGTTCAATCTAGTTACCGACAAGTCTCTTTACTCGTTCCGTAATGCATCATCCCGCAACTAACTCATTAGTCACATTGCTCACAAGGCTTATAGTGATGTGCACTACCGAGAGGGCCCAGAGATAGCTCTCCGACAATTGGAGTGACAAATCCTAATCTCGATCTATGCCAACTCAACAAGTACCATCGGAGACACCTTTAGAGCACCTTTATAATCACCCATTTACATTGTGACGTTTGGTAGCACACAAAGTGTTCCTCCGGTATTCGGGAGTTGCATAATCTCATAGTCATAGGAACATGTATAAGGCATGAAGAAAGCAGTAGCAACAAATAAACGATCATCGTGCTAATCTAACAGAATGGGTCAAGTCAAACACATCATTCTCTAATGATGTGATCCTGTTAATCAAATGACAACTCATGTCTATGGCTAGGAAACTTAACCATCTTTGATTCAACGAGCTAGTCAAGTAGAGGCATACTAGTGACACTCTGTTTGTCTATGTATTCACACATGTACTAAGTTTCCGGTTAATACAATTCTAGCAATAATAATAAACATTTATCATGATATAACGAAATAAATAATAACTTTATTATTCCCTCTAGGGCATATTTCCTTCAATCTCCCACTTGCGCTAGAGTCAATAATCTAGTTCACATCTTTATGTGATTAGTTCACATCTCCATGTGAGTAATACCCAAAGGGTTTACTAGAGTCAATAATCTAGTTCACATCGCTATGTGATTAACACCCAAAGAGTGATCATGTTTTTCTTGTGAGAGAAGTTTAGCCTACGGGTCTGCAACATTCAAATCCGTATGTATTTCACAAATTTCTATGTCTACAATGCTCTGCACGGAGCTACTCTAGCTAATTGCTCCCACTTTCAATATGTATCCAGATTGAGACTTAGAGTCATCTAGATCGATGTAAAAAGCTTGCATCGACGTAACTCTTTAAGACGAACTCTTTTATCACCTCCATAGCCGAGAAATATTTCCTTAGTCCTCTAAGGATAATTTTGACCGATGTCTAGTGATCTACTCCTATATCACTATTGCACTCTCTTGCCAGAATTATGCTAAGGTATACAATAGGACTGGTAAACAACATATCATAATTTATAGAACCTATGACTGAGGCATAGGGAATGACTTTTCATTCTCTTACTATTTTCTGCTATGGTCGGGTTTTGAGTCTTTACTCAACTTTACACCTTGCAACACATGCAAGAACTCCTTATTTGACTGTTCCATTTTGAACTACTTCAAAATCTTGTCAAGGTATGTACTCATTGAAAAAACTTATCAAGCGTCTTGATCTATCTCTATAGATCTTGATGCTCAATGTGTAAGTACCTTCATCAAGGTCTTTCTTTGAAAAACTCTTTTCAAACACTCCTCTATGCTTTCCATAAAATTCTACATTATTTCCGATCAACAATATGTCATTCACATATACTTATCAGAAATGCTACACTGCTCCCACTCACTTTCTTGTAAATACAGGCTTCACTGCAAGTCTGTATAAAACCATATGCTTTGATCACTTTATCAAAGCATATAATCAAACTCTGAGATGCTTGCACCAGTCCATAGATGGATCGCTAAAGCTTGCTCACTTTGTTAGCACCTTTAGGGTCGACAAAACCTTCTGGTTGCATCATATACAACTCTTCTTTAAGAAATCCATCAAGGAATACAATTTTGACATCCATTTGCTAGATCTCATAAAATACGGCAACTGCTAACATGATTTGGACAAACTTTTAAGCATTGATACGATTGAGAAAATCTCATCGTAGTCAACACCTTGAACTTGTCAAAAACATTTGGCGACAATTCGAGCTTTGAAGATAGTAACACTACTATCAGCGTCCATCTTCCTCTTGAAGATCCATTTATTCTTAATGACTCACCGATCATCGGGAAAGTCAATCAAAGTCCATACTTTGTTCTCATACATGGATCCCATCTCATATTTCATGGACTCAAGCCATTTCGTGGAATCTAGGCTCATCATCGCTTCCTCATAGTTCGTAGGTTCATCATGGTCAAGTAACATGACATCCAGAACAGGATTACCGTAGCAGTCTGGTGCGAATCTCACTCTGGTTGACCTACGAGGTTCGGTAGTAACTTGATCTGAAGTTACATGATCATCATCATAAGCTTCCTCACTAATTGGTGTAGGAGTCACAGGAACAGATTTCTATGATGAACTACTTTCCAATAATGGAGCAGGTATAGTTACCTCATCAAGTTCTACTTTCCTCCCACTCACTTCTTTCAAGAGAAACTCCTTCTCTAGAAAGGATCCATTCTTAGCAACGAATGTCTTGCCTTCGGATCTGTGATAGAAGGTGTACCCAACTGTCTCCTTTGGGTATCCTATGAAGACAAATTTCTCTGATTTGGGTTTCAGCTTATCAGAATGAAACTTTTTCACGTAAGCGTCGCAACCCCTTAAGAAACGATAACTTTGGTTTCTGGCCAAACCATAGTTCATATGGCGTCGTCTCAACGGATTTAGATGGTGCCCTATTTAACACGAGTGCAGCTGTCTCTAATGCATAACCCCAAAACGATAGAGGTAAATCGGTAAGAGACATCATAGATTGCACCATATCTAATAAAGTACGGTTACTATGTTCGGATACACCATTACGCTGTGGTGTTCCAGGTGGCATGAGTTGCGAAACTATTCCGCATTGTTTCAAATGAAGACCAAACTCATAACTCAAATATTCTCCTCCACGATCAGATCATAGAAACTTTATTTTCTTGTTACGATGATTTTCCACTTCACTCTGAAATTATTTGAACTTTTCAAATGTTTCAGATTTATGTTTCATCAATAAGATCCATATCTTACTCAAATCATCTGTGAAGGTCAGAAAATAACGATACCTTCCGTGATCCTCAACACTCTTCGCACTACATACATCAGTATGTATTATTTCCAACAAGTCTGTTGCTCGCTCCATTGTTCTGAATAACGGAGTCTTAGTCATCTTGCCCATGATGCATGGTTCGCAAGCATCAAGTGATTCATAATCAAGTTATTCCAAAAGCCCATCAGAATGGAGTTTCTTCATGCGCTTTACACTAATATGACCTAAACGATAGTGCCACAAATAAGTTGCACTATCATTATCAACTCTGCATCTTTTAGCCTCAATGTTATGAATATGTGTATCACTACTATCGAGATTCATCGAAAATAGACTACTCTTCAAGGGTGCATGACCATAAAATATATTACTCATATAAATAGAACAACCATTATTCTCAGATTTAAATGAATAAAAGTCTCGCATCAAACAAGATCTAGATATAATGTTCATCCTCAACGCTGGCACCAAATAACAATTATTCAGGTCTAAAATTAATCCTGAAGGTAGATGTAGAGGTAGCGTGCCGACCGCGGTCACATCGACTTTGGAACCATTTCCCACGCGCATCATCACCTCGTCCTTAGCCAATCTTTGCTTAATCTGTAGCCCCTGTTTCGAGTTGCAAATATTAGCAACAAAACAAATATCAAATACCCAGTTGCTACTGCGAGCATTACTAAGGTACACATCAATAACATGTATATGACATATACCTTTGTTCACCTTGCCATCCTTCTTATCCGCCAAATACTTGGGGCAGTTCCGCTTCCAGTGACCAGTCCCTTTGTAGTAGAAGCACTCATTTTCAGGCTTAGGTCCAGACTTGGGTTTCTTCACTTGAGCAGTAACTTGCTTGCCATTCTTCTTGAAGTTCCCCTTCTTCCCTTTACCTTTTTTCTTAAAACTGGTGGTTTTGTTGACCATCAACACTTGATGCTCTTTCTTGATTTCTACCTTCGCAGCCTTTAGCATTGCGAAGAGCTCGGGAATCGTCTTATCCATCCCTTGCATATTATAGTTCATCATGAAGTTCCAGTAACTTGGTTATAGTGACTAGAGAACTATGTTAATCAATATCTTATCTGGAAGATTAACTCCCACTTGATTCAAGTGATTGTAGTACTCAGACATTCTGAGCACATGCTCACTAGCTGAGCTATTCTCCTCCATCTTGTAGGCAAAGTTCTTGTCAAAGGTCTCATACCTTTCGACATGGGCATGAGTCTGAAATACTAATTTCAACTATTTGAATGTCTCATATGCTCCGTGGCGTTCAAAACGTCTTTGAAGCGATGATTCTAAGCCGTAAAGCATGGTGCACTAAACTATCAAGTAGTCATCATTTCGTGCTTGCCAAACGTTCATAATGTCTGCATCTGCTCCTGCAATCAGTCTCTCACCTAGCGGTGCATCAAGGACATAATTCTTCTGTGTAGCAATGAGGATAATCCTCAGATCACGGATCCAATCCGCATCATTGCTACTAACATCTTTTAACTTAGTTTTTCTCTAGGAACATATCAAAAATAAACGGGGAGCAACATCGCGAGCTATTGATCTACAACATAGTTATGCAAATACTATCAGGACTAAGTTCATGATAAATTAAAGTTCAATTAATCATATTACTTAAGAACTCCCACTTAGGCAGACATCCCTCTAATCATATAAGTGATCACGTGATCCATATCAACTAAACCATGTCCGATCATCATGTGAGATGGAGTAGTTTTCAATGGTGAACATCACTATGTTGATCATATCTACTATATGATTCACACTCGACCTTTCGGTCTCAGTGTTCCGAGGCCATATCTACATATGCTAGGCTCGTCAAGTTTAACCCGAGTATTCTGCGTGTGCAAAACTGGCTTGCACCCGTTGTATGTGAACGTAGAGCTTATCACACCCGATCATCACGTGGTGTCTCAGCACGATGAACTTTCGCAACGGTGCATACTCAGGGAGAATACTTATACCTTGAAATTTAGTGACAGATCATCTTATAATGGTACCGTCGATCTAAGCAAAATAAGACCCATAAAAGATAAACATCACATGCAATCAATATAAGTGATATGATATGGCCATCATCATCTTGTGCATGTGATCACCATCTCCAAAGCACCGTCATGATCACCATTGTCACCGGCTTGACACCTTGATCTCCATTGAAGCATCATTGTCATCATGCCAACTATTACCTCCACGACTATCGCTACTGCTTAGTGAAAAAGTAAAGCAAGTACATGGCGATTGCATTTCATACAATAAAGCGACAACCATATGGCTCCTGCCAGTTGCTGATAATTGTGTTAAAAACATGATCATCTCATACAATAAAATTTAGTATCATGTCTTGACCATATCACATCATAACATGCCCTGCAAAAACAAGTTAGACGTCCTCTACTTTGTTGTTGCAAGTTTTACATGGCTGCTACAGGCTGAGCAAGAATCGTTCTTACCTACACATCAAAAACCACAACGTGGTATAGTGATTGCATTTTGATCTTTAGAAAGAACTCTGTTCATTGAATTCGATTCAAGTAAAGCTAGAGAAACAGACACCCACTAGCCACCTATGTGCGAAGCACGTCGGTAGAACCAGTCTCGCGTAAGCATACGCGTAATGTCGGTCTGGGCCGCTCCATCCAACAATGCGGCTGAATCAAGAATAACCTAGGGACGGCAAGAAATATGTATATACCCATGCCCACAACTCCTTTGTGTTTTACTCGTGCATATAACATCTACGCATAAACCTGGCTCGGATGCCACTGTCGGGGAACGTAGTAATTTCAAAAAAATCCTACGCACACGCAAAATCATGGTGATGCATAGCAACGAGAGGGGAGAGTGTCGTCCATGTACCCTCATAGACCGTAAGAGGAAGCATTATGAGAACACGGTTGATGTAGTCGTACGTCTTCAGATCCGACCGATCCAAGTACCGAACGTATGGCACCTCCGAGTTCAGCACACGTTCTGCTCGGTGACATCCCACAAACTCCGATCCAGTAGAGCTTCGAGGGAGAGTTTCGTCAGCACGACGGCGTGATGACGGTGATGATGATGCTACCGAAGCAGGGCTTCGCCTAAGCACTGATATGATATGACCGAGGTGGATTATGGTGGAGGGGGGCACCGCACACTTCTAAAAGATCAACTGATCAACTTCTGTCGATCGTGGGGTGCCCCCTCCCCCGTATATAAAGGAGTGGAGGAGGGGGAGGGCCGGCCCTCTACTATGGCACGCCCTACTCCCACGGGGAGTAGGATTCCCCCTTCCATGTAGTAGGAGTAGGAGAGAAGGAAAGGGAAATGAGAAGAGAAGGAAGGAGGAGGCGCCGCCCCTCCCCCTAGTCCAATTCAGACTAGGCCTTGGGGGCGTGCAACATCCCCTCTCTCTTTCCCCTAAAGCCCAATAAGGCCCATATACTCCCCGGTGAATTCCCGTAACTCTCCGGTACTCCGATAAATACCTGAACCACTCAGAACCTTTCTGATGTCCGAATATAGCCTTCCAATATATCGATCTTTACGTCTCGAACATTTCGAGACTCCTCGCCATGTCCTTGATCTCATCCGGGACTCCAAACAACCTTCGGTACATCAAAATACATAAACACATAACCAACGAAGACACAGGCACGGACGTGCAGCAGGGAGCCGTTCCAAGGATTTTTTTAGATTAAGACCCTGCGTAAACCTTTTTTACTGTCTCTTATTGATACACATCCACCGAATTCTCAGCATAATTGGGAAGGATGCTGACGTCTTGGCATGTGGCCACGTCAGAATAATGCACGTACATGGACATAAGGGGCTTCTTACAAAGGGCACTATTTAGGCCCGGTTTATACCATAAAGACCGAATACCTTCGGGAGTGTTCGACGTCGCGAGTTTGGCCTTATATGCATCAGCTCCGAATCATTGTCTTTGGTCAAATGTTGGGTTTGCCCGGCTCCTGTGTTTTGGTGCCTTACGTTCCGCTTTATTGGCTAAGGCAGCACCAGGAGAACTACTGCGATTGTGCCCTGGTTCATCCGGACGAGCACCTCAGTAGAGAAAGCCAAAAACTGACTGTCATGATATAGCGTGAGACTGGTCAACCACTCGATGACCTATCGGAATGTTAGAATTCCTTCGCCTTAACGAAGGGCCATTTTCCGGTCAGGCATGTACGCACCCCGAGATCGGGAGAGCGCGGAGCCACTAGGGGCTATCTAGTAGCCCCACTGTCAAAATCCTATGGCTAAGTGAAAGTGTTAAAGCATTATAGTCCGGTTGCCTCGTTCACTATGCTATCACCTCCTTAATAGGACCAAGACGTTGGGTTAAGTGTGAACACGCGTTTTTCGTGAGCACCTCCGCATTATATGCGTGGGGGTTGAAGCCAACGACTGCAATCTTTCAGGTTATACACATGTATACATAAACGGCCGCACAGGAGGCATCATACTACTTTCAGGCAAAAGTATAAACATAGCCTTATAAAATTTCATAAAAGCATTGTTTTTACAATGAGAATACATATCACTCAAACATAATATTCTTCGAGCATTGGGCCTCTATCAAACGAGCACCCTCGAGAACCTCCTCGAAATAGTGCTCGACAGCCACTCGGCCTATGGCCGAACCCTACGCCGCAACAGTGGTAGTGTCCATCTCCGCCCAGTATGCTTTAACATGGGCAAGGGCCATCCGTGAGCCTTCTATGCACGCCGACCTCTTCATTGCATTAATGCGCGGCACCGCACCAAGGAACCGCTGCACTAAACTGAAATAGTTGTTCGGCTTTGGCTTTTCCGGCCATAGCTGATCCACGACAGACCTCATGGCGAGTCCAGACAACCTATTTAGTTCGGCCCATTCGGCTAGCTGATCAGTCAATCGAAACGGACGCTCTGGAACGTTGAATTGCGACCAGAACAGCTTGTCCACTTCACGATCCATTTGACCTTGGAAGTATTTGGCCGCATCGGCAGTGCTCGCCGCCAAGTCCATATACGCATCTGCTGAACTCCACAGCCGATCTAGAGGGGCATACTGTGGATCTCCGAACTTCCTCCTTAGCATGAAGGGCTTCCCAGCCACAATATCCCCGACTTCCCGCAGCTCCTCCTTCTTCGCTCTCATAGCAGAGC
The DNA here is from genome assembly GCF_018294505.1 of Triticum aestivum. Lineage (NCBI taxonomy): Eukaryota > Viridiplantae > Streptophyta > Magnoliopsida > Poales > Poaceae > Triticum > Triticum aestivum. The sequence continues at coordinate 105,835,433 of NC_057800.1, read as the reverse complement.
GGGTGTCCTTGTCCGCCATCGTGGCCTTCTCAAGGTCCGTTGCCTTCGCTCGGTTTTCTTTTTCAAGGATCCGGCAACGGTCGGCAGTGTCTTTTAATTCTACGGCCATCTTGGCCATCTTCTCTTGACTCTTGCAATGTGCGGCCTTCTCGGCTTTCAACTCTTCGGCCGCCTTCAAAGCAGCCGCATTACTAATCCTCGCTCGTTCCTTGGCTCGGGCAAGTTCTACCTGCAAGGTTTCCACGGTGGCAGCTCCATCTGCAGTCACAACATATTAAAGATACTGGCATCACGCTGCTCTTACTATGTGGCATTCACCAGATAATAACACTTACCCTGTGCCTCGTCAAGCCTCTTGTTAACAAGCTTGATGTCGGCGTCTGCCGCATCCAGTTGCCGTTTTAATTTGGCAAACTCACTTGTCCGGCCAGCCACCGGAGCTTCCACCACCTGCACATAAGGGCAATCTGGTTATTGCCTGGGACTATGATCCTCTGTTCACCGCCGTTCTCGATGACAACCAGAGTCTCAGGGGCTACTATCTACACATGGCACAACTAACATGTGCGGTACTATCACATATTATCTCACGTACCTGAAAGCCTGTCAGTAGACTTATAAAGGCTTCATGTAATCCGCTTTCGACGGACGAAATTCTCTCCATCACAGTACCCATCAGCGTACAGTGTTCTTCTGAGATGGCCGCTCACCCCACCAGCTCCCTCAGAACATCCGACCGCATACCAGACGGTGCCGGACTCTTTTGTTTGCTCTCTTCGGGAGCCGGACGCTGGGGACTTCGGGGGTCTATGCGATTATCTTCTGGCCCTCCATGACGACACTTCGGGGTCGCCCGCTTCTTGGGTGGAGGAGTCCAGGGGAGGCGTTTCACTCTCCATCATCTCTGGAAGAATGTCAGGACCCTGACTCAATGCCACATCGATCTAGCATGTAACACCTCATATCACTTTGCGGCCTCACGCACGGTATTCCCACGGGTGTCGCCTTACCTTAGCCCGGGACCGTTTGCGCCTTTTGGCACACGTATATGACAGTGTCGCTAGCATCCATATGATAAGGAGCCCGGGCTGACATGGCTAGTCGTAAACCCAAAGTGGCACAGACTTACAGGGACAGGCATCCATGACCCAGCATCGAACGTGTCGGTCATCAGCGAGTGAATCCAGGCTGTAGCACTGGGCTAGCAGGACTCCGGTGAACCAGGCTGTAGCAGGCTAACAGGACTCCGGTATTCATCGCGTGACATTTCCCCGAAGGGACAGACACAGGAACGAAGAAGGACACATGCCGGCCAGCCTAAGTGTTCCGGAGCAGTAGCAAGCTACCATGGCTCGGTGGAAACACTAGGAGACATTTCCCGGTAAGAGAGGCTACTAAAGATAAACAACTAGATGGTCAGATCCCACACATACCAAGCATTTCAATAACATACACACAATATGCTCGATATGTGCAAATACAACATGGCATCACAACATGACTCTACGACTCAAGTATTTATTCAATAGGCTCCGAGGAGCGAGATATTACAAACATGGGTCTCATGACCCAACATTCAGAGCATACAAAACAAAGCACAAGCGGAAGCTATCATGTCTGAGTACAGACATCTATAAATGAAAAAGGCTGAGAAGCCTGACTATCTACCAAATCCTGCCGAGGCACAAGATCGTAGCTGAGGTAACAAGCTAAACGTCGAAGAACACGCGGAAATACTAGTGAGACTGAAGTCTCTCTGCAAAACATAAAATAGGCAAACGTGAGTACAAATGTACCCAGCAAGACTTACATCAGAACTATCTACATATGCATCATTATCAACAAGGGGGTGGAGGGGTTGACTGCAACAAGCCAGCTTTGACTCGGTGGCTATCCTGAACTACGACTGCAAGTAACTCTTTTGAGGTGGCGCACACGAGTCCACATATTCACCAACCAATACACCACTATGGATCCGCTCCCGTCTCCCTACGAGAACGCCATCCATAGCACTCACGCTTATCTTGCGTATTTTAGAGTATCCACTTTCACTTGTCTATGAACTGATATAAGGGGTCCACGTTTCCATATCCGAGGAATCCGGCTATTCGAATAGATAATGATAACCCTGCAGGGGTGTACTTCTTCACACACGCTCTCGCCACTTACCGCCCTGTACACGTCATGTACCTCGGCAACCTTCAAGCGGAAGCCGGGCGAGGGAGTCGGCCACGGCCTACCTAAACACTCAAGTCTCTTGTCCAGGTTTATCGCCTATTCGGGTTCCATCCGCAAGGAGATCCGGCCGGGGTGTTGCTCACGGCCCCAAACGATGTGTGCAGGGTTCCCAAGTCCACCATCCGGGTGCCACTTGGTACACCGGGCCACTGTGCCTAGTCTGTCCCAAGCCCACCTGTACCGGGTGCCACTTGGTAGACTACTAACACTACCTACAAACACCAGAAACTAGTTGCAACTCCTGGACAGAGAACAAGGGTGATTAAGAAGCCGAGAGGGGCACTTAAGCATTCCAATGTGTGGTAGTAGCTGGTCATGGATCACAAACACAGAACTCAGTTCCTGAGGACGGCTGCAATGAGACAACCCACCATGTACTCCTACATGGCCTCTCACCGCTACCTTTACCAAATCGTGTTCACACACTTAGCTCTCAACCGTAGGACATGTTCACACGCCTCTGATTGATCCCCGATGAATCAGACCTGACTCAACTCTAAGCAGTAGCAGGCATGACGAACAAGCATGAATGAGTAGGCACAACAGGGCTCAAACAACTCCTACTCATGCTAGTGGGTTTCATCTATTTAGTGTGGCAATGACAGGTCATGCAAAGGATAAAGGGGTTCAGCTACCGCAGCAAGTAACAAATATGTCGTTGTTGTCCTAATGCAGTAAAAGAGAGCAGGAGCGAGAGAGTGGGGTTTTATCGGAATGAACAAGGGGGTTTTTCTTGCCTGGCACTTCTGAAGATAATATAGCTCTTCATCGGTGTCATCGATCACATCGCCGGTACACGTCTATCGAGAGGGGACAATTACCGGCAAACAAGGAAGAACACAATCAATGTGATGCAACAATATGATGCATGATAATGACATGGCAATATGAATGTGTTTTGGGCTAATGCATCTAGCAACAGGTTAAATGAAGTTGGTTTGAATACAAGATTCAAATTCAAACCCCATATGTGATTATTTAAATGCTCTTTATTTGTTTTGTCCAAAACAGAGGACAAACATTGTTCAAACATGCATGAAAATGGTACAGATGGATTCCTTGAATTTTTCTGATAATTTTTCATATATAATTTATTTAATTTGGAGTTACGGTTGAATTTCTATGAATTTTAGAAGTTTATACAATTTTCAGGAATTTCCTGATTATTTTTAAATCCAGAAAATACTTATTGTGTCAGCCCCACGTCACAGTGACGTCAGCAGGGTCAACTGGGCGCCCCAGGTCAAACCTGACGTGTGGGGGCCACACGTCAGTGACACAGGAGCTAATCCCGGTCAAACCCAGCGCTGACTGGGGTTTGACCAGGGGTGGGGCCCACTGTTAGTGGCTGTGGGGGTGTTTAGCATGGTCATTAGTGCTAACTAAAACAGCGCCACGTCAGCTGCCGGCGTTTAACCGCCGGCAACCTCAGATCGCGGCGGCGTCCGCGTCGGGTTTGCGCTACAGGGCGCCGTTTTACTCGTGGTTTGTGGCTACGGCTAGCTGGCAAAGCAGCACATCTAATGGAGCGAACGGGGGGAGCTGGGGTGGCCTGAGTCGACGGCGGCGAGCTCGGTTGCGGCCGCCGGAGCTCGGGTGAGACACAGGCGACCACTAGGGGGCACGAGAGGGCGAGCTGCGGCAGGCAACGGGCTCGTGGAGACGTTCCGAGCACGATGGTGCACTCAGGTGGGAGCTCCAGTGGCTCTGGCCACGACGGCGACGAGGCACGGCGGCGGCGAGCTTCGGCCGTGGTGGAAGAAGGAGCTAGGGGACGAAATCAGGTGCGGGGAGTGAGGGGAAGAGAAGAGGAGCTCACGGGGAGTCGGACGAGACGCTAAGTGGGCTCGGGGACGTCCTGTCGGCGGCGAATCGA